>NC_071096.1:34559517-34859517 GCF_027358695.1 Spea bombifrons
CTCTCCTATAGCCCACACAGTCTCCCATCTCCCTATTCAGTGCTTGGGAAAAATCTCATTAATTCTATGTGAAGGAGAGAGCTAAGGAAGCCACAGCCCTTAAAACCTTGGGACTAATATTATTTCCAAGCAATTCTGCTCAGTGTGCTAGTACATTTATTACATATGCTATTTCATGTTGTGATTTCTTTTTCTAGTAGGGGAAGAGGGTTCTTACATTAGCTTAATTTAAAAACATATGCATAAAAAGACTGCAAGCTCCTGAGACAAGCTGTTGAATACACTGAGCCAAAATGCAACGTTTTAGTCGCTAGTGCTATATAACTATAGAAGTGCTAGTAATACATTAAATACATATTCACACCAGACATGTTAATGGGTATACAAAACCAAAACAGAAAATCAAAAAATATTGCATTATTTTATCTCGCAAATCTGGCAGCATAGTTGATCGTGCTTTCCTGACAGGCATTGGGATTGTAGAGTATGTGTTGCATTTTTGGCCCATTGGGTGCTGAAGAAATAAGGTTTTCTTGGCACCTCTCTGTCATTTAAAGACGAACACTGCACAGCAATGAAAATATAACCCAACCAAGTAAAGACGTGAAGAGCAGTCGGGTATGAAGAAGTCTAGTATCGGAGATCATTACTTAATCTCCCCAGCAGAAATGGAAACAAAGCAACTGAACAATTTGGAGGAGCAGACAAGGAATGCACCGGGGTTCCCATGCTAGACAGTGTCAGAAACTCCAGAGAGAGGAAATAAGGACATGTCTATTGTGTACTGCAAAGTATAACTACTTAACCCTTTATGGGCTGCTGGGGTCAATAGATCATTGGATAACGATACATTCCTTACACCACAGACATATGGTTGTTAAGACCCTATTATTCATGCAGCCTTTGGCTATAATGTGTATGGATATTGATTTGTATGACTTTATTTTTATTTCTTTTTGAGAGTCATTTAATGTCGATTAACATCTGTTAGTTTAAATATATAGAGATTCCTATTGATTAAAGTCCCCTGGCATTTTGTAGTGATAAGATTGTGGTTATGTAGTGGCAAGGTTACAGTTTCTGTTTAACAGGAGAATGGGTGGCCAAAAGATCCCATGGATTCCAACATAGGGTGTGTGAGGATATCGGGGTAAAGGCACTTAGGTGTGGCAATGAAAGAATTTGGTAAACAGAATATTTTCCTTCCAGCCACAGAAACCTCGCTAATCCGTGTTTTTTTGTAAAGCCCAAGAAGTTAAAAGACACATTGCTTGTTGTGTCACAACCATCGATGTAGTGAATATGACTTACACGCCTTTCCATTCAGTTGTGTAGGGTGGACCAACATAGAAAAAAAACTTTGTTGGATGAATGTTGAACATTTCACAAGCCAAAATCAAATTACTATTTTACTTTGGAGACACATAAAGCAACTGGTGTTAAACGCTATGATCTTTTGGCATCTGGCTTCAGGCAAATGAGGAGTCGCTGGCTTGCACGGAACTAAACCATTAGACTGGATGGTCTTGATGATCTATCATTCCGTGCGCACCTTGCCTTCAGCCTCCCCTCACCCACCTGCTAAGTGAGGTTACGCTGCCTGGAGCTAATACCCGCAAATTGGTACCAGGCTTAGGCAGTAAAGATCCAAGCAGCATTATTTGGTTTGGGAGATAATCACATTGCTAGACTGCAATACACCAGCATTCCTGTGGGCAAAGATTTCCTTGTAGATATATCGTAAACCAAGTTTTATGTTATTGGTGCTTTAATTTCATGGATTTGTTTCTGACGCACACCAATAAGTTCTGTACTGAAGCAAATTGTGAATTACTGCACTTAGAGTGTATATGAATAGTGTATATGGGTATGTTTATACAGATGATGCAAATAGATGTCCGCTAATGAGCCTTTCTACCTTTGATGTGTGACTCAAACATAATACATTACTCAAGGGAATATATAGATTTTGTATATTTTGGGGCCAGTAAACCATATAGAAAATGAATGGTACATTACTGGAAAAACCAAGTGCACGTCAATGGTTGGATCAGCAATATTGGAACAATTACTACGTGTAACATAATTTGGAAGAAAATGATTTCTATCCTAAAAATAGATTTTACCGTATAGATCCTCATTGTTGGGCGATGCATTTTGTACCCTTTTGTGCTGATGGGGTTAAATATTGAGCATGGCCATTACAAGGGCGACTTTAAAATATAATGCATAGCATGATCAGGCATAACTACTCTCATTCTTCTTGTGAAATGCAGCTTTGTGTTTCGTGTCATCATACTGTATCTCTGTGTGCATTGTAACCCCCTGGTGAATGCTCCTATTTTGCATCAGTTCCATTTAGAGTCCTTTGTGGTCATTTCCCCATCACAAACCCTTTGAAGCATGGGACAGTAGTCTGCACACTGCACTGTATCATTTGTGTTCATATATCCAGCTTGCAGATGAACTTGTATGTGAGGTTAGCTATGTTAGTCTGCTTTTCCTTTCCCTGAGTGGGTGCGAGTGTTCTGCTGTTTGTACCTCGATGCGTGGTATGTGCTCCCCGTTGGAGGAAGGAATGCTCTGCAGCCTGTCTGGAACGTCGCTGATGTGTAATCACAAGGCTTGGGTTTGGATTTCGGCAACGCAGGTGTTATGATATTCCTGCGCTCTTGCTGTTCTGCAGGTGTAGCAGCCCCATGTAAAAGCAGCCTAAAATCAACGGACGCGTGGCAGTAATTGAGGTTTCCAGTGGGTATTAGAAGCTGGCAGGATTAGCCAAGAGTCTGAGTGAGGTATTAGCGGCATATGTTTGGCATATAACGTATAGCGATTATTCTTGGTTGTAATGCTACAGACCTTAAAAACAGAGGTTGAGAAAAGTTTGTAAAAATATAGAAGAAAATCCTTAAAAGGAAGCACACAGGATTCTGAATGAGATAATCGTTTTATATAGCGCCATCATATTCTACAGCACTGTACGGTGGGTAGACAGGACATAACAAGTAGTGTATAACATAACAATTACACTCACAGAAACAACAGTTGAGGAGGGCTTTGCTCCAGCAAGTTTTTAATCTAGAGGGATGCGATGCTAGGAAGGAAACATATAAAACCATTTGGATTCCAGTCTCCTGGAATGTCGGGCTTTCTTTGTAGATTGAAGAGTTTTCCTTGAGACATTATGGATCAGCATATAAAGTAGGCTGGCACATTATGAGCAAATTGATAAAAACTCATATCAAGAAGAACCCAGGAACAGCATATATTTAGTCTCATAACAGTAAACACTCTTCAGAAAGATCATATGGGGAAGGTTCTCTCTTCTTTTCCTGAAATCCACCAACACGTTAGTGTATAATGATATTGCTGCCTATTCCCAGATGTTTAGGATGACCTGGTATTTTATCTCCTTGATATCGTCTCATCTTTATTTTGATTTCAGAAAAAAACATGATTCTGGTACAATGTTACTACAAGATATATGATTAGTATAAGGCAGTGTTATCACCATAGCAACCAACAAAACAGTGCAAATGGCACGACCCATAGTTATTTGGTTGGTTGTTTTGGTGATAAAAGCACGTCCTAAACCTTTCACAGGATCATTTTTTGGTCTAAAATCCAGTTACCTTACAAATTTACCTATAATGATAACTATAAAATAATGCTATTGTACCATCAACATTTATTCTGAAAAAGTCACATTTTAGCCAACATAGTAAAGTTGTGTTTGCAATTAACTTATTTTCAAGGTCAGCAGTTGATATTCTTATGGAGTGATTATTTATAGCAAATCATTTTGTGAGACGCTGTGATAATTGCTTGTCGGACAATTAAAAGTCTGAAGCACCTTTAACAAATCCATAGACTGTGTTAATGGGAAGTCATGTCTGCACGTTGTCATGTAACTTGTCAGCTCGGCTTTCTTGTAACAAGCTAAATGTAAGCACGTCTTAATTCAGTTATGCTCCTAATGGTGGCATTTCGTGATATCAGATGGAGTTAGAAGAGAAGAAGGGGTCACACATAGGCCCAAAATGTTTTGATAGGGACGGACCCCAAATCCCTGTGCCCTTCTTTCCTCCCCCGATACCCCTCTTTAAAGAGCAGAGAATGTTTGCTGGATATGAGTGTAGCACAGTATTCTACAGCGTCAAAAAGTTACAATGTGTGTGTAAACATCAGAAATGTGTTTATAAATAGAGTTGTATAAATAAAATATCAGAATGGCCTAATTACATAAAATAGTATGTAAAGAAGATGATAGTATCATAAAAAGTGTTGTGAAGAGCCATCCCCAACCACTCCTCTAACCACACCAACTAAAGTAAAACTGTTTCCAATAGACTTGCCAATATCCCATTATCTAATCATAGTTTTTTCCTTTTTCTTTCTATTTTTATCACTGCTATCCTCAATATAAAATCTGTTCTGTTATTGCAACGACTGACCCATCTCTTGAAGCAAGCCAGCCAACATAGCTGAGGTTCTGCAGTCAAGAAACGTTTGTGTAACTAAATACATTTTACACACCATATGCTGTCTCTAAATCTGAAGGTATCACAACTGATAAACAATAAATCGCCCCCCAAAAATCATAGCACTCGGCCTCTCTTTTTGCTTTTTAAAAAGGAATATAATAAATTATGCAGTCTCTTTGTTTGAATATTTCTAAGATCATGTGTTCCCTTAAGCAGAATACAGCATGCCTCACATTTCAATGACCGACAACTTTATATTATTTAATATCACCCATAAAATGAAATATTCAGCAGCTGTTATAATACGAATTTCTCCTTGATACTTTTAAACAAGACAGTTCTTAAACCTTTCATTTTGGGTAACGACAAATAAAGGAGAATTTGGCAGAATGTCGTGTATTCTATTTGTGGACAAACCACAGGATTGTTATTCCATGAGAACAAATGTATTTTGAACCACATACCTAAATAGTATATAACCAATATATTACACCTTCAGTAGTGATCAGTCTGTGATAGGATCCCTTGGTGTGGCTATGGATCCACTCCAGATGGATTATAACTTTCTTGTGTCTCTTGTACAGACTATATCTGTGTGGTTATGACCAAACGTTTTGGATATTAGGTATTCCATAGCCTATATTATAATGTCAGGGATGGCTTCATTTTAAAGGGACAGTCTAATGTCCCTGACACCACCATTTTAGAAGAATACATATTAAAGTATTTTATGAGTAACCCTACCCATCTATGAGTACTTTCATATGCATTCTTCCAAAAAAAAAAAAAAACATTATCCGACATTGCTTGGCATGGATTGGCTGCTTGAAGCTGTTAATCAGTGGCAGGAAAGCGCTTCCATTGGATTCAATGGGAAGACTTTACACATGCGCATCCTGGGTTCAGCAGAGCCAGCACCGTAGCTGACTGTAGGGCATTTAGCTGAAGCATAAATAAAGGGGCAAATTCATTTGAAGGGCACTCTGCAGAAATGCATTTGTAACATGGACCATAGAAAGCTAAAGGGATCAGTGGCTATCAAATGCATTCAAGTGTCTCTTAGTTGTATATATATATATGTAAAGTATTTCTCACAAGTGATTTTATTTATAGGTCAACCGCTCCATTATCTCCTATCCCAACAGAGCTTATTGGGTTTGAATTATATCCTACAAACTAGAACATAGTAAACTGAAGCCTACACAGGACTTTGCAAAGTCTGTTACTGATATGTAACACAAAACATACTAGAGCCCTGCGAGGGCCTGTTTTCTTAATCCCGCTTCCGCTGAATTTCTGACCATTACCGTCTGCTCCCGCAACGGGTGTGCTCCACTCCTGCCCGCTCCCGCAACATATGTGTCCAATCCCGCCCTCTCCCGCAAACATCATTCACTCATTCATATACTCATTCATTCCCTCATTCACAGATACTAATCATTCACAGATACTTATTCCCTCAATCACGCATACTTGTTCATACAAACTCCCCCGCTCCCTTACCTGAACTGCAGATTTCCTGCGCACTCCCACAAGGCCGCACACAGCGTCTCTTCTCTTGTCCTGCCGGAACGGAGCAGCCTTTTGGGAGTGCGGGGGATTACTGGGACCCGCAGGTACATTGTCTGACCGCCCGCACCTGCAAATGTTTGGCAGGACTCGCATTCCTGATGCAGTCCTCTATAACATACCCACGCTGCATACTGTGTGGCACCTTGGGCTGTGTGGGGTAACAGTGACCTGTGGCACAATATGTAGCCGCTAATTGTCGATTGCACAAGGTGTATTAAGATGGAAAGAAAATATGTTATCGGTCACCTCTTGTAGGTGATGTTGAACATAGAGACCAAAAAGGCAAAATGAGTTATTCCAGCGACACCAAGAATGCAGGACGAATTCATGCCAAAGAAATCCACAAATAGCATTCTGTACAGCACTTGGGGAGGTATATCTCATGGAGGGTTAAATACTGCTGTATTCTGAACATCAACATCCTCCTCATCTTTTCGTTGTTTGGGCTTTTATTTCTTTAATTAGAACTAAAATGTGCCCGGAGGAAAGGCTTTCATCATTTGTTTAATAAAACCATATGGCAGAAATTGATTCCAGTTTACTGCTATTATGACTCAAAGTTTCCCAGTTTCCCTGCAATATCCACACCCTGGAATCTTCCTACAGAATTTTAAAAGCAGATATAACCCACAGGAGAAAAAAACCCAAGGCATAAACTAGTATATAATTACAATGTATTCCAAGCTAAGGGTCCTTGCGCAACTTCCCATACTGTCTTTTTTTCCTGCCCCGTTTCTGGGGTACCAGTAGTTTGGAAGTTCACCCACAATAACCCAGATGAAGCCGAGAAGAATAAAAGGATGCAGTCGCTGTCCTCTGCTGGCTTTTCAAAGCCTTCGCTCAAATATAAAGCAGTTTAAGCTGTAGAAAGAAATGCAGCAGGCAATGCCATAGGCAGCATCTTTAGAACACCAGCCCTTTCTTCTCCGTGATCCTTCCCTGACATCACTGTCTGCACTGAAATGTAGAGCGATACCTTTCTGATCCCATATCTAATTTTTAAATACACTCTGATGTTTGAGGGATTGAAACAAAGAACGTCCTTGTAATGAATAAATTGAATTTTTGTTTCTCTACGGCTGCTGTATTTAAGTTTCCATTCTCGCAGTCAGTCCAGAAATTTCTAAAGAAGAGAAACGGTTTTTAGGAAAAATAACTAGGGGTACAGAAAAGGAAACGGGGGCTACACTATATAAGTGTTGTGTGACGGAGTCTCCCTATTTGCCTGCAGTAATCTCGTTGTGAGTATCCCGATCTAGTTTCAGATCATTTCCCTGAAATTCCAAACCTTTGAGTTTAAATTTACAGACTTTCCAGAAGAGGGCCTCGCGTGCTCCAGAACAAAACTACTGCCAGCTTCATTTATAGAAAGGAAAGGGAGAAATGTCACTTTTCCCCTGCTCGGCCTTAAATTCACGCAGAGTGATGATTTTAATGCTTAACAGCATTACTCGATTTGACTTTTTGATGTCCGGAAGCGCCTCTAATGCTCGCTGTACGTCTTGAGACCTTCCAGTTATTTTGCCACATCATGGCATGATTTTATATTTCCTTGGCATAGTGGTGATTACATTGGCATTATTAGTCTGTGGTTATATGATAGGAGACCGTATTGGGCAGGAATTTGCTCACGTTCTTCAGGAATTTGCTAAATTAGAGGTACCCAAACAGGTAGACTTCTGGTCGGTGGGGTACTGAAAGTCCCATGATCCAGGAATGATCAGCCATCTACAGTTGACTTGGGAACTGTCACTCGGTGAACCATTTACTGTTAAAAGAAAAGTTTTGGGTTAGAAAAAGGAACACATGCATGTCTTTTACTATAATGTAACATAGGGGTTAAATTATATATTCTTTTTTAATAAACCCGATGCATACCTTAAAAAGACAACATATGCTTTCATTGGTTTTACAGAGCTGTAGCATTAACTAATTTGGTGCAAGTTTATGATAGAATAACCAAAACAAATTATTGTTGTTTATTGTTATTGTTTATTGTATAAATTATTACAAATGTTAAGAACCAAACCAGTTTTCTGACCCTCTCATTCATTCTTCTTGATCACACATGAAGGCGCCTTGGTCCTCTCTGCTGGGATGGTTGTGTTCTTGTATTTTCTGTATGGATGGGCACCATTTTGCTATATTAATGGACGACTTTCAGACCTTTTTTATTCCCTTAAAATGTCATATATTCCTTACTCATCAATGTTTTATGCAATGTATATTTCTTTTCAGAATAGACATTGAGTTTTATTGCCTCGTGGTTGGTATATTCAGTTATCCGTGTGGCTGGTTCCACCAGGCTTATATCCAGAAACCAATCCGACGATACATTTCTTTACAGTATTACTTTAGCGTACTACAGTATTAGAAGAAATTACTCATACCTACGAATGAAAAGTTAATTATACTTAATTCTCAACCAGATAAAACCACAACATTTGGTCTAAAGATTTTTATGGCCTCTTTGGATCTGATAAATCACCATTTTCATTTTTTTCTTAGTTAAGCAAAAAGAAACTAGTAACTAAAAACTTATAAGCAAAAAAAATGCTTATAGCTAATACCAGTGCCGGGAGTTTAAGATTATGTCTTAAAAAGCTGCCACATAGTTTGTTCACTGAAAGATTTAATATACCCCGGAAAAAAATATTAACCCTGCTCCAGCTGTATTAATCCTGGTGTATTGCTTTTGATTGGTTCGTCTATATCTATATTGTTTTTGTCTCCTGGGTGAAGTATTGGCTTTCTGTGTCTGCTATTACAATTTTAAGTCGCATCTTGATCATCTCCTGTGGATTATAATAGCCAATTATTACATGGATTTCTCTACAAATTTTATTTTACATTTTATTCTGCAATAACACAAATGATTTGCCCCAATTTAGTTTTCTGTGAAACCATTCTTTCCTTTAAAGCCAATAATTCCACCTACCGATTCCAATAACTCTTAACTAACGCAAAAAATAACTGGGCTGTTTTCTTAAAACTGTTTAAGCTACACTGCATTACTTACCAAGAAGAAATGTACACAATCCTAGAACTCTCAATTTGGCCACCGGGGTCTTTAGTCAACCTCTGTCCACAATTCATTCCATCTACGTCTTAGCTCCGTGTGCCATCATACAGCTCTCTGTCAGGGTTACTCAGGTTGAGCCACACATTCTTACGGAGTATTCCAGCAGCTCCTCGGAGGAGCACTAAGGTCTAATTGGAGTTTCTTCACAAAAGGAGAGTTAGAACGAGAGTTTGCAGGAAAGTTGTGGTTTTAACTCTGGCAAGTTTCTCTAAGAAGGTTGGCAGGTTTGTCACAAGAAGGCTCATCTGGCCCTGCATAATGTATAATTCAATAGGTTATTCCCTTACCAACTCTCCATCACTGTACAACACATTTTTAGAGGTATTTTAGGGTCGGTGGCCTCTGAGCCTTATTAATACCCTTTTGTTTATCACGGATGATATTTTCCAGTTCCCCATCTACAGGTGATTATGCTGCACACGACACAAAGAGTTCCATGAAAGAATATACGGGTTGTGGTTTTCAACTTAATAACGCGCGACCAGTTTTAACTTCTCTAACTACGTCCCAAAAGACTAGTAACATTGATTTTACAAAAGTTTTTCATTATGTGCCACATTAAACAGAACTGCAGCACAAGGCTAGGGATGCTACTCAGATTGTTGGAAGCTTCTTATCCGCTGAGAAGGAAAATATTTCAAGATCGTGTCACGTTTTGTTCTTCCTTCATACAGCAGAGCAAGTCATAAATCTGTCAGCCCAACTCTAATGATCAAACGAATTAAATCTAATTATATACAAACTTTGCAAGCAATGGGGGTTTATATATCATCCTAGAAGTGTCAAGAACCAAGCCTACTCGTCTAGGGATCCGAGCCGGGAAGAGACTCATAGGTCAAGCTTAAAGCTGTAATTTCTCATTGTATTCAGGTCAGCTCCTTTCTTTAAACTGTATTCGTTTTTCAAAAGGTACAGAAAGAGAGCAGAGATACTGGAATATAAATAACAGACATGCAAACACTATTCTAATTCAGTCTTATGTTAATATAGATCATAGGGATGTTATTACCAGGCTGTCCTCAATCCTTTAATCCATATCAGGTTAGATTTGGTTTATATCAGTAGACGACAGGATACCTTGAGATTTTGTATACTAAAATACAAACTTCAGTAATGGCATTCAGATTTCAGATTCGGAGTAGCGGAAGTCTGCACATAGTCCTGTGATGTTTGAGTGGATAAAAGTCTTCCATTTACTTGGTTCTGATTGGTTTTGCCCCGGGTGGAAAGCGGAGTCAGGAGAAGGGGGGGAAATAGTTCAAGACCGGGAGGTAATTTGCACCTGCTTTGCTTACATGTCATAGGAGTTGGCTCTGTTCTGATAAAACAACGAAGCAAACATTTCTAACACTGTTACTGTGATTGAAATAAAGCACAAGCTATAGGCAGGCAGGCCCAGTCTACGAACTCTTCTGTGTGTGTGAATGTGTATGTGTGTGTGAATGTATGTGCGCACTGATCATTCTGATGCATAAGAGGAAAAGACCTTATGAGACCAGCAGAATGGGTACATATATATATATATATATATATATATATATATATATATATATATATATATATATATATATATATATATATATACCTGTGTGTGTGTGTGTGTGTATATATATGATTGGGCTGATTTTACCCCCACTCTCTCCAGTGGTGTTCTTATTAGAAAAGCTTAGTGTGATCACATAATAAAGTTACGATAGCAAACAGAACAAAGGGAAAATAGAACTGTGCTCAGATCATTACAAGCAATTGTTCCTCTGAACAGAAAAGAATTACAGGCCTATTTTCGCAGTATCTAAACATTAGTGCAATCACAGCATATTGGCCCGGAGAATTTGTTATTTGACTAGCATTGCGGAGTTTTTTCCTCTGGGTGGAGGCAGCTGCGCAGCGCAGATGGTATAGTCTGAACCTGATGCAGGAAAGCTTTGCATCTACCAAGTCTTCAGATCTTTAAAAATGGAGCATCATAGAGTCAGATCACGGTAAAAATCTTTCTGCAGGTTGGTTAGTGTTTTAAAGACTCTTTAAGGACAGAGAGTAAGATTAATTAGAATATAGTTGACTTTTGCAGTAGTATATTATTAAATGATTGTGTATTATTTAGCACCACAGATTTATTTTGTATCCTATTGATTTCAGTACACTGTTTAGACCTTTTTTGGTTTCTGAACATATTGTCTCGTGTTTTTCTGTGCATTGTCACCCCGCGTACTCTAAATGGCCGCGTCTCCATTCTGTCTCTACGTATGTACGGCTGGGATAGCCTACAGCTATTTCTCCAGCTATTGTAAAACCACAACATTCATGATACTTGGCCAACCATACACTTGTTAAGCCTCATGGGGTTGCTAGTAACACATAATTTGGAAAGGTGGCCGGCGGCTACATGTGGATTATCCCATCCATCATCCCCAACCAGATGATTGCTTTCTTACATCAAACTATGATTAGGAAGACCCCACTGTAGACTCTTCTACAAACTGTATGAACCACAACTATTTTACAACTATTTTTTAGCTAAAAAACCATTAGGTTAAAGCTTACTTCATTCTACATACTTATTGCAGAAATAAAACATTAGAAGATACAAAATAACTATAAAACTATATAACTATAAAAAAAGTCATTAAAAATTATTTGATTAAACAAATATCTATTCCTCCTTCCATATTGAAATACTAGTTTAAGATACTTAAAAACACCGTGTCCCTCAGTTTATGTGATAGAAGTCATCGCAAAACCTTTTAGTAGCTTGAAAAAAACAAACAGAGCTCACTGTTCACTTAGCAGAGGTGGGTTTTGTGCGGTGGAAACACCTAGCAAGCAAATGTAACAACTCTCCGTCTTTACGTTCATTATAGAGGCTGCAGTCAGCAGATGCACCGACACATTTCACTCCCATCCGAGGCTTTGTTGTGTTATTTATCTTCTGTTACAGCTACGAGATGCTGTCAAACATCGTATCACATCACCGTGTCACTGCTTGCTGCACTCTATATGGCAGCAGGCTTTTTTGTCTGATTTAAGCTTAATGAACTAGCGGTGTAATGATGTTCAAAACATTTACTAGCAGAAGTCATAAGGTCTTCCTAGCCTATCCGAAGAGATTTATTAAGATAAGAACGGCTTTCTGCTGCCAGTTACCTTGCTTGCGCTGTTATACCCCGTGCTTCCAATCCAGCTGTGCATGAAGTAGCAGGTCCTTGTAAATAAGGATAAAAACAATTAAAAAGGGTATATCCTTTTGTCCTTATTTCCATGTCTCTGTCTAGAAGCAGGATTGTTTTGGCACGATCATCTAGTTTGTTTTCTGCAACCAGTGGATAAGAACACCTCCAACGGGCTATAAATATGCCTTGTGTTAATCACCATGGCTGACTCGCCAAGAATATGTAAAAAAAAATATTATTATATTATGTAACAGTTTTTCTAAATCCACTTCCAATGACCTCCGTCTAGGTAAGGATTTTTTTGTTCTCGATCCGATCTACAACTTTACGGTTCCTGGTTAATTGTTAGGATGAACGTCGCGGTTTGTATGCTGCTGACAGATGATTCGCCACTCGACTTCCTCAACAAAGACGATTTCCAGGTAAATAGACAACGAATCAGACCCAGATTAAAAGCAAACTGAAACATTCATGTGAAATCCATGAATCTTTGAAGAAAAAGTCAATCAAGCCAACGTTTCTGGTCTTTCTCTCGCAATATGTCCTGCAGAATAAGCTAATGCACCAGAAATCAGTATGTTACAGCAGGTGTAAACATGGAAATGTAGTGAAATGGCCTCTTTCTTTCTCTCTCTACTAAGTAAGGACTTTATAATAAGCAGCTATTATACTAGAACGAGAACATTCAAAAGCTTTCCCCCTCTATATCGACCACTTAGCACCAAAAACCCTGTTTAATACCCAAACTTATTACATGAATCTACATTTGACTAATATTCTTCTCGCAAGGTTTAGTTTGGAATCCAGTGAAATATCTGACTTTGTGACATTGAAACCTTTCCATCCATTTATGGTAAATTAGAATTTAAGTACACTTCAGAGGAACCCGCTGTGGATTGTCCGGAATCTGCCTGTTGAGAAAGCGAGAAGGTTTTAGGAATCAGCTATGTAGCGGAGCTTTCACGATGGGACGGCTGTGGAGGGTCAACGCATGCAGGGATTTCAGGCCCTTATCACTTTTAGAAAAATGTTTTAACAATACCTTCATTCTATTCCACAAAGATCATTTTCTGTTTGCTATAGCATGCAACTTTTTACTTTCCCTCACTTCTCTCCTTCTTTAATAGGACCTAGACGAGCCTCTACTAATGTCTCACGCCCTTGAAGGTCACAATGTAATTCTTAATGCCAATTGTTCTTTTATCTCTTCATCTCAATGCATTAACTCTTCCATTTTACCATCTCTTCTCCTGCCCTCCGCCCACGTCAGCCATCCTCTCAAACAATTTTTGCCCTAATCAATCAATCAATCAATCAAATTGCCCTTTCCTCCACCAGTCAACCATACATAGAACATACAAAAGAACTCTGTGCGCAAGTGGTTAATTTCCGTTTTTCAAAATCTTTCTATTTGCAGTTTCCATGTAAAAACTCTATTTGGCGTAGATTGCAGCATAAGAGTCTCTTTTATTTTATGATAAACCCATACTTATTCTTCTTTCTTCCCGTGCTGAAAGCTTTTCCTCCTGGATTATCTCCCCAAGTGGTGTACACAATTTACAGTCGAGCTTCTTATGTTTAGGAAATGTTTTCAAACTTGTCTCTTTCATAAAAGGTGGCGACGCTGTCAGTGAGATCCGAGCACAAAAACACCAAATATCTCTTAAGCTTCTTTTGAACAAAAAGCTGGCCAGAGTTTCCATTAACGAATACGTTGGATGTTCTGTAGGTAACCTCACAATCATCTGTAACTTAGCTAAAGCTGGCCCAAAGAGCATGAGTCTTACCTTAAGATTTCCATGCTGATTTAGTCCAGAAATTGTTGCCCAGTAATTGCGTTAAATATAAACTGATCTAATAATCCAGCGTTCCAATCTTAATTAGGAAAGCCACACGCCATAGATTGTGAAACTAGGAGGACAGAGGCATGTGTAACGTTAAATAACATACTTATAAATACACTCCTTTGGGGGGTTTTAAATCCTCCTGGAGAAGATAATTCCATACGTCTTTGGAGTGTATTCGACATTGGTGCTAAGTCTCATTATAACATTCAGATGTGCTAATTGGACATTGCCGATGAAATTATGGAAAGAAACCGAGCGCCCATAAAACTCAGTAGACAGCACACCACAGAAAGTTGGAAATATATCAAGCAGGAGGTACATTTAGGAAAAGACATAATTCTCTGCACTCAGATGAAAATTTAGGGACTCGTCAGGCAGTGCACTATAATAGCCAAGATCCATATTAGCTGAAATCTTTGAGCAATCAAGACTGATTCATAATAGAATGGAGCCTCGCATTCAGTGTGCATTACCACTCATGGCAACACTTCTCCACAATAGCGGCAGAAAAAAACAATCACAAATGTTCGGATTACAGCAATGGAAGCATTTTGTTTCCAGAAAAGAGTAAAAGGCCTTAGGCTAACGTCAGTCAGCTCTTAACTAACAAAGAAAGACTCAAGAATGGGAGTAAGTGTTCAGCCTATATTAATAAACCAGGCAGACTCCATCCCAGAGTATAATGAAATGTAAACGCTGTGGGTTCTGAGTCTATCTACCCTATTACTGTGAGAGATGTAGACTCCTTTATATAAAATCACTGCTCCTTTTGTGTTAGCCAAATTGCTACTACATGTATTGGTCAAAACCTTTTTTGATATAACGTTTTTCTACTGTTGGATTACGTGCATCTGACAAAGGAGCTGAACATCAAAAAATCCTCTACAAAATCCTCTAAATGTGGGCCCTCGATTCCTTGTGGAGCGTTCAAAACTCCTTCACTACTCAGCTACCCTCCATGAGGCTCTTCACACCTTGGCCAACTTCTGTCTTTCAGTAGTTATGACCCCCATTCAATGCCACCAGTCAGTAGAATACCAGTTGTCCGAGCTGCTCCAAACGTTACTGCAGCTCCTCTCCAAACCAATTGGTTGTCCAACAAGTTGTCTAATGCTCTTCTCCTGATAAGATTTAATTGTGTCAACAGAAAAGCAACGCGGAAGAAGCATCTGGAGGTCTCACAGCATTTAACAGCAAACAGATAGAAGGAAGTGCAGATGTTTCTATGCTTTCATTTGGTGGCAGTGGTGGCTTGTCAGCATTAAAAACAGATCTTACCGGTCCATCTTTTAATAAATCATCAAATGAAGATGAGCCGTCTTTGATTAGATTGCAGTTTTTAGTAAAAAGTAGAATTTGAGCATATTGTTGAATATCATTTTGGAACATCTGCCTGAAATACCTTGGAGCAGCTGTTAAGTATCTGATGTATATAAACAAAACCCGATTGCATTCTTGACGTTAATTCTTCTTTGCGAAAGAGCGAGGGTTTTAAGAACTATGAGCTTGTTTTATGTCTTTCGGAGTAAAAGCCTCTGCAGAACATAAACCAGAACAGAAAGGTACACATTTACGGTTACGGGGGAAAAACAGCCTTATTTAAATAAAAACAAAAAAACCAAAATGCAGCTTCCAGCATCATAAACCATGTGTGCGAAAACGAGGCCATCAGATATCATTTACAAAGCTTACAAAGGATGATCAGACTTTTTTTTAACCTGGCCTGGCCTTACCATAGATTGTGCTGCCGCGATATACAAATATATAATCATCAACCAAAATGGAAATATATAAAAGTATACGCACACTATGGTAAACGTAGTCTTGGTAAGGGCCAATAAATTCTATTTTCACATAAACGGATAGTCCGCACGAGGTAAATGTCTTTTTCCGCATAGAGAAGGTGCTGGATTATGATGTGATGCTGTGCCGCTGGCAGACGACTTGACAGGTTCTTGGACCGAGGCATGGTGTTTTATTTCACATCAATGTGGATCAGCGGTCATTTTTTTTTTTTTTTTGATTGGAAATCATGAGTTTTGTACCCTTCTTTGAGGCTGCACTTTAATATTTATGGCCCATTAATTCCCCAGGGTTTAGAAATAACGCTATAGCTATGGATGATTTATGAACATTAAATTAAATGTTTATGACACCGAACTTCTTATCTGATGTTGGCCCTGGGTTTTTAGACAAATAACTAAATATACATTTTTTTTATATTTCCCTATAGCCGTTATTCTGTAAACCTATGTATGAGAATAGTTATTTGACTTGGCTTCCCTTGGGTGGAAAGTTAAATGTCATCACAGCCATACCAAATGTAATTAATATCCAGACAGTAGTATACAACAAACTAGAAACAGCGTTTACCTTTTTTGAGAACAATTTACTTGTTGGAGATTAAATTTGATGCCTACGGGGTGTGAGTGGAGCTCATTTCTGCCCCTCGTTTCTGCGGTGATCGGGCAATGGAAGCAATCAGCTCCGACAGCAGGTTTTCACGGACAAAGAAGTACAAATTGCAGGATATAAGTATCATCAAGGAGAAAATGGAGTAGTCAACAAAAATCCCTTTAATATTGTAAAAGGTGCCGTTGTATTTTTTTCTGTGAAGTGGGTAGCATTTTGGAAGAGGCGTGATGGAGAAACCTGCTATCGGACATGCTTATTAGTATAAGCACACACTTCACTGCTTCTCCTAATGTCTGACTTGTACCATAAACACACTACAAATTGCAAGACTGCGAGGGACTTAACTGTTTACGGTGTAATACAAGACAAGCTTTATGTTCAAATTGCTCTTTTCTGCTGAAATACAAGCATATTACTCAATGACGCCATACCTCTTAATGAATAGAACTGATCCATTGTGTATGTATACCCCAACACAGAAACATGTATGTATGTATTTGTGATCAGAAGGGACTCATAGCTGTGTGTTGCATGACTGCTGGTAACGCAAGGGGAGATTTGTGTTGCTTCATTTCCAAAAGGAATTATTTCTTCCTTTTTGGAAGCTTCTCAGAGCCACTTTGTAAACATCGATTTACCGCTGTGTTAATTAATTCTTATTTTATTAGCAATTTGCTTCTGATGTTGCAATAAAGCGCTAATTTGCATTCGTATTGCTGGCCACCGTGAGTTATTCTTTTATTCTTCACATTATATATATCCATGAGCCAGGCAATACAGCATGGTGTTTAGAAGGCCATAGTTCTTAACAGTGAGCAATGAATGTCATCCTGGAGCCCTCTAGAGAACCTGGTATTTCTAATGCTGTCACCTGAGATGAAACAGCTCACATGCTCCTGATTTACCAGTAGGATAAACAGCAAGGTAGTCACATCTACCAGTTTGGCCTTGTGGAATTCATAAAATGAGACCAGTTCTAAAATGTGTGACAAGTCACCTGAGACTGACCAGGATAACCTGCGGCTCCAGGTAGAACCCGAACCCTTTCAAAGAACACATAATATAGCGAGTTGTGGATTGTTACCCAAACATTGCTTCCAATAAATAGCAGTCGATATGGAGGTTTACAAAGCTGTGTGCAATCGTCTGTAACCATACAAACTAATGAAAAGTTCTGGTGACCTTTGGAGATACAGAGCTCTTCTTCCTACGGCTCCATTCCCCACCGGCTGGTTTACATATTGCCTGCTCTCGTTACAAGCTGTCTCAGGCTCTTCTTAGACACGCCGTAGCGTGCATCCCAGAGCAGTCTGGCAGCCTTCCATACGCGGGTAGCTCTGTCTGTGTGCTGTTAATATCACACACATATGTCAACCATGCACCGTCTCATTTATAATTCTGGATTTTGTGAGACACCCGCTCATTCAGCATGGTGTGAGATGGAGGGGGGACCAATTATGGAATTATTTCATAGCAATATTTCGTAAAATAAGCAGCTTTTGCTATGATCATATACTTGGTCTAAATGGGGTCCGTAGGGAAACGCATGAATTGGTTCTCTAGGGATCTGGTCCAGAAGTCATAATGCTGATTAGGTAAAATGATTTACTTATCTTTACTTGGAAACATTGTATTAAAAGTCTTCTTTTCACGTGGTTGTCTTTTGGCTGGTGTTTCTAGTGAAGACTGATCCTCTGCCAGATGCTTTAGATGTTTTAGAGCTCTGTGCTTCCACTAGAAGGCATTTAAGTAGGTTTGTACAAGCACATTTTCTCCATTTAAACCCCATTGTGACCCCTTTGGAAGCACAAGTTAGATGGAGGAAGAGGGCTTTAAATAATTATCATAGTAGTATATAATCCAATGTTTGTATCCCAAAGGCGCGGCAGGGATTATTGAAATGTGAGCTCAATCCTGACTCCGGTTTGTTAGCTGTTTCTTTTAAATGTCATGGATAGTTTGAGATTATAATTACAATTTAATAAACCGGGGGATGCTAGAAAGATTGTACTAATGTATTGCTAATTAAGTGGTCAGTAGGTGAAATAGAATATTATTCCTTGTGCATTTGGTTACAATGTACGTTGGCATTATAACGGTAAGGGCAGTAGAGTTGTGGAATGCACGATCCTGAAGATGTTCACCTCAGTGGAAGCCATTATCAGAAGGCTGTACTTTTGCCAAGGCGGCACAAACGCTTTTAAATTATTGCCCTCCTCATACTTTGAAGACACAAAATATTGATAAAAACTTGAATGTAGGTTTTCTTTGTAATTTTCGAGATTGCTGCTTAGTGGTCAGGCTTCCAATAACATCATACAATAGAACATGGGGGGGGGGTAGCGTCAGGGCGTCGGTTTGGACATCAAGTTTTTGGAACCAAACGTATTGTATTTAGAATCTCTCCAATTCATTTCAGAATGAAAAAACTGGACTCTCCAAATGTTCTACTTTATCTGAAAATTGCTTGTACTTAAATGGATCTGTTGATTCCTATGTTCTGCTTTTATCTCAGGATCTTTGCAAACCGTATTGCGATATGAGAGCTTGGCTAAATAGAATATACATTTGCTCTTTAATCCATCGAAGGCTTTCTTGGCGTAAAAACCTGAATTCTTATCTCTCTTTCTTTAGCCTTTCCTAATGAAATTCTTCTAGCGTTGTGAAGTTACTTCAGAAGGAGATCAGCAAGGTGATTGTTGAGGAGATATTCTGATTTTGTCTTTTTTAAAGTACACTGGCTCATATCGATGAGACCATATACTATATTATTATTAGGCTTGAATTAGAACATGAAGCCAAATCCCCGTTTTGAAGAGGCTTCTCTATTCTTTAAACAAAAACTATTGATTTAGATGCGTTACTTAATATCCTCACAGAGTCATTTTGTAGAAGCCGTCCATCTTTGTTGGACACCTCGTACGATGGACCTTTTGGAGCCATGACTCCTAATTTTCAGGTTCTGTTTCTATGAGCGCTTTAGAAGTAGATCCTTCAGCCCTTCTAACTCCCTGCTCTGCTACCTCAAAGTGAACAGGTCTCCAAATAATTGACCTCATCCGACCCTTACAAAGTTCCTGTCAGAGTTTGTATGAAGCAGAGGTTTCACTTTATCAGACCGTTCATGGTTCTTTTGCACAGATATTGGCTGTATTGAGGAATGATGCATAATTGCTGGTAATTCTGTTCTTTCTGTTTCATCTATGAGTAACTATTGTTTGAGCGCTAAAAGGTTTTCTCAATTAACAGTACATCGTAGGCTGCCATTAGATTGTCAGTTCATCACTGCGGGAATGTTGAGTGCATCTTGTGCTGTACGTTATGCAGCCATTGTTTTCGTCAATGTGACTTAAAGTCAGCTATAGTTTCATTATGTGAGCGATTTGCAACTCCATTGTTTTTGTGTTCTGTTAAAAACCTTTTTGCTATATGGTTACATATTGAAAGTGCATGTTATAGCCATTGATATATTATTCTCTTTATGTGTGTTCCTGGGATTATTAGGCTGGAATTAGCGCAATTAATAATGCCCCCTGTCCATATATTCTTAAATCATGAGCAGAATGAATGGTATCCGTGTGGTCAATAAAATACGTATGAGCGACATATGCGCCCAACCATCAAACGCATTGAAATTGAGTGGATTTAAGAAGAATTGAGTCAGACTTGTGAAGAGTATAAAACCCGGTACTATCATACAGTTAATGGTTTTAAGTGGTTTTTTATTTTTATTTTTTTTTTTAATTTATTAGTTTAGTTTATTTTTTACATCATAATCAGTAAACACCAACTATTCCCAGAATAACATCAGCTGAATTGACATAAAAAGATACAGAAAAGATACTAGGCACATAGAGAGTCTTGTATTGTGCACACAGCATGTACAGTCACAGCTGAATTGGATAACCGGACAATAGTATTTGTCAGATCACAGAAAGGATATCAAATCAATTTTTGGTTTGAAGTCTTTTTTTATGGATTGACCAGCAGCCCATGAGAAGCCTTCACCCACGCTAATTCCCATGCCAGACCGATACTAAGCATTTTTAAAATGGTTAGCATAAAATAAGCTTGGTCTATCTAATTAACCTCTGAATAAAGAGATATTACCGTTTGCCAGAGCTCTGTGAAAATTGCTTAGGACTCGTGTAACTTTGCAGCGTGCCAAAAAGTTGCCGTTGCACAGGGAGAGCGTGCAATTAGTTCTGACATTTGGAAGGTTGAATCCTTTCCAAATGGCTGCAGAAAATTGACTACTGCTTTTTTTTTTCTTTAACATTTTCCAGGGAGTTTAATAGATTTTGCGTAGCAGGTCTGATTCCTCCTCACTTGACCTCTCTCTCCCTGGCAGTGAATTGACTGATGATTTCACCGTTCCGTGTCTGAATATACAGCTTTTCTCGCAAACTCTAAGAGGTGGAACTCAGCAACATCTTTATGGTGATCTATCACACATGTGTTCCGCGCAAATGTGTTTTCTCTCCCAGATGGGCTCTGAGGGACCCAAGGGTGCGCAATTTGGCTTCGCTCCCAGGCAGCCAGCTCAGTATTCGACCGGCTCCCACCGGCAAGCACCTACTTACCATGCTACGCACAGCACCGCAGGCCTGCATTGCCACACAGCAAACGAACCTTTAGTGGGTTACTAAGGAGCTTTTACCCTTACATTTCCACAGCAAGCATGCCGTTCTAGGGTTCATAGCCCTGCAAACAGGGGTGATCATTTGGAAGGGGCTTGTAGATGATGAGAAGGTGACATAATGGAACCCAATCTCTTTCCTCAGATGTTTAGTGGGCCAGTGTTCTGAAGCCCTAAAATGTGTATATATACATTAGAAAATGTATCTCGATATTAAATAGTGTAAATAAAATAATATTTTTCTTCCAAAAGCCTTACACCTAAGAGTAATAAATAGAAATGCGTGTGGGTTGACTCTTTGATATCACACATTTGTTGCCAACATTTGAGTTTTACAAGCATATATATATATACACAGTAATATTATGCATACAAAACGACAAAAACGAAGCAATGTTCGGGCCATGAAAGCATTCATAGTCTTCAGTATTATTGTGCATCAGTGTGTCCTGATTATATTCCTAACAGCGTATTCCGCGCAAATGAATTCCCTTGAAGTCTTGAGAAGTTACAACGATACAAAAAAGGAAACCAAGATGCAGAGACTTTAATTTGGCAGTCAGTAACAAATCACTCGCTAACTATTATGGAAACACCATATTTTCTTTCAAAGGGATTATTGCAATCACCATTAAAGGAAGAAAACTGCAATTAACCACGTATATTTGTTTTGGTCCTTACAGACTTCAAGTAACTGTAAACAGATTTTAGAGCTGTGTATGCCAATCAGCAGGGTTTAAACGGCAAACTAAAGGACACGTACGACTACTACGATGTGAAGCCAGTGGCAATTAGCCAACGATTCTCAACGTTGTCATTCTGTAAATGCTACGATAATCTTTTCTGTGCTATAAAGTTAGAAATCAAGGAGAAAAAAAAGAATGAATATTTATGTTTTTTTTCGGGTTGTTGCAAGGAAACAAGTGAAACTTTTAACCGCACAGTCCGTGACCAACGATGGTTGTTGTGGGTCTGATGGTTCTACCACAGCTCTTACCACAGCAAAGACGGAAACTTCCCTGGATTCTGTCAATATGCTTTTTATTCACCTTTTTGGTGAGGAGCGTAGGGGTAGCGTAGTCTTTGTAGTCGTAGCCAACGCACTTCATCTTTTTTTAACCCCTTAATGCTCAAAATGCATTGTTTTCAATGGGTTTGGGGACTGCCCATTGTCCTTAAGGGGTTAATGAAATCTGTGCGCCAAATACATATTACTAGGCAGTTTTGCTGGGCTTCCGATGCTTCATCCTACTACTAACCTTGTACAACGCCTGTTTAATTTCTAAAGCGACGTCTTATTCCTTAATGATCTTCAGTTATGCTTTATTAGTCTCGCTTGGACTCATGGCATCCGTGTATGGACATTTTGCATACCCATGGTAGGAAAACCAAATGGAAAACAAAGAATAAGCCGACTGAGTCTTTGCTACCCTGCTGCAAAGCTGTGCCTGTCTTAGTTTACCTGTAAGGGTACGTGAAATATCTTTACAGAATCACATGGAATTTCTGTAGGATTAAATCTAATGCCAAAGACATTCAAACACAACACACCAGAGGAAAGACTGGAGTCTATTACAGCTTCGTCTTCCTGCAGATCAACTTTCAAAATTAAATTGTAAACTGGAAATTCATTTTTACTTTACCCTAGGAAATAAAATAATCAGCATTTATATAGTGAATAGGAGACATGGCAGATTAAGTAACCCAAGGGTTTGATGTCAGCTTGCAATTCACACATTTCTGCCTCTGCCTAGAGCTTCCTACCTTTGTCTACATCTAGTATTAGGCTTGGCTAATGTGCGTGTCTTTTGAAAATGGATTACGTGTAAAAGTACATGTCCAAGCACAAAACATGCTAAGGCTGATCTGTGTAATGCATCATATCTCTTCTTGCCCTTATACATTGTAGGTAGTATAATTTGGCTTTGACACTGGCTTTTCGCATGCGGCCATGTTGTTCTTCTTCCCTCATTCTTTCACCTCCCCTCATTCTTTTACCTCCCTCATGTGGCTCACAGTGACACAAGCTTCTTATTATAAAAAGGAGCTCCAACACAGGCTTTTGGTGGGGACGTGATAGATTTAGTGGCCGTTCTGTTTATAGGAGTCCCTGGATCAGGTGTGCAGGAGGGAGACTTCATGTGCAGCTCACTTTAGAGGTCTTTGTTCTAACACCAGGAGGTTTGTCCGCAACCACAAAAGGCATCCCTGTCTGCTATACTTACCCAGTCCTCTGCTGTCTCCAGGTTAGTGTGAATCGAGCTCAGCTTGGCCTTCCTTCATCCTGTCATTTACTACGGCTATATCAGAGTATTTTTGCTACCTGCAGCCAAGCATTTATTATCCAACTTTAATACATCTTACTTGCTCAGCGTGAGAGCTGACCAAAGATGCTAAATGTTACAGGTTGTAAGCTAACAAGAGCAGGATCCTCTTCTCCTACCATCAATTCTGGCAATTCCGATATTATTATTAACCTTTACTCTCAACATTGTTAAAGCGCTGTGGAATCTGCTGGCACTCTATAAATTAACAACAATAATACCAGTCGCACAATAATAAAATAATAGCTCCTTTCTTTGCACACCAATATTTAAACAGTCTTAATGGGATAAGATTATAAAGTAGGGCGGCGGGTTGGGGGCACACAGAAGGTGCAGGGAGTGGGTGTAGATAAGAAATGGTTAATGAAGGGATCCACACACCCGGAACCCCCCCCCCCACTAAGAAGAGACTCAACAGTCGGCTGACAAACCCGGGGAGGAAAATCATAGACTTCCAAGGTATATTTGCTGCTTATTCATTAGCTAAAGCATTTGTTGACCTGGGGCTCAATTAGGCCATTTTTTTTTATCATTCAGTAAAACAAACGGCAGACACAAGGTGAATGCTAAGATGGCACACTGGTTTCATAGTACAAGCATCTAGCAAACGTATCCCCCTCCTGAGAAATCGCGTTGCAGAGAAAGCCACTTGAACTCCCAATTCTGAATGTATTAAACATGTCTGGCACGCTGAAACCACCTCTTCAGAAATGCTATACTAATTGCAAGGTGATTTGCATATCAAAGCAAATTACATTCTAATGAAACGCTCAGCTGCCAAACATTTCCTTATTTTATTGAAAATATCATTTCTGCTTTTGCATCCTTTAAAAATACAATTTTTTCTATTTTATTACAGGGAATACTGTTTAAGCTATATGTCGAAATAAAAGTAGCGTAGTGATGTTTGTTACTTTTTTATGGATCAATGTTTAAGGACCGTTGCGTTGGATACAGTTTGGGGCAGTTTACGCTGTAAGTTGGCACCAGCTGCCGGTATGTCCCTCTATTACATACATTTTAAACTCTTTGGGGTTTTACCCCAATTTCAGGTTCTTAATGTGAAAGGCCAAGTAGATTCTTAGACTATTTTGGTATTTGCTAAATATTTTGAAGCTCTTCTGAGTAATTAGAATAATAATTAGAATCTTACAGAAGAAAACTTTATTCCAGTATAAAGGCAAGTGTTTAATGTTTTCCTTTTATTTATATATATTTGGTAATACATTATTTTTGTTTTGTACACAAACCTGCGCCTATCGGATCTGTGACCTGCATGGCTGTACAGGGGGCCACGTGACAGCCGTTCCATAAGAAGCTGTATTAGTTATGTTTGCTAGACCCCTAGGGCTAACGGTTCCTGGGGTATCGAGCAGCCCTACCACCGAGATCCATTTACAGCTAGTTTCTCGTATCATTGCCGCTGAGTATAAAACAAAAGACCGTTATCATGTATCAGTTCTTACATCCATTTAATTGTCAACTCTAGGAAGTAATCAAACTTATCTGAAGTGCAAATGTGTGAAAATAAAATCCCACTCGCATAATCTATATATAATGGCTGCCTTTGCCATAAGATAAAACATTGCATAACGTTCCCTCTCTCCGCTCTGGCATGGTGATTCTGAATAATAGGGGCATAAAGAAGAACAGTAATTTAAAACACATTGTAACACGAGGCGGGTTTAAAATAGAAGCAATCCATCATACAATGGGGAAGGGGGCCGAGTACTCCAAAGCACCGAAACTTTCGCTCTCTCTCATGGCAGTCCAATAAAATTGATTGATACAATTCGGGAACAAATTGTAATGAACAGGAGTCGAGAAAAGGATTTCTTTTTTTTTTTTTTATCCATACATTAAATTTCTAATTGCAGATTCAGAAAATGTTCAGCTCGTAAGAGATGGAATTACCTTACTTTGACAACCTACGTCTGTTGATTCCTTCCGAGGAAAAAAAATCATAGCAGACATTTTCCTTTTGCAACATTTTTCTGGTATTTCAGGTCAGCAATTTAAACAATCTTAAAGGTTTGAAACCTTTCATTTTGTCATAGTTCACTTTTTCTATTTTATTTTGTGCTTCGCAGGATTGAAACGTTCTTAAAATGATGGATACTTATGTTTTATGTACAAGTCATCATACATTGTGAAAGTTGTAACAATGACTGACATACAATGCAACTTGCATGTATCAATTTGCTTGCCTTTCATATAGACAATTGCGGGGGGCCAAAGTACAGGCTACCTTGTGTAATAGAACTTTTTTTTTGAATATTTAAGAAGTAAAGGAATAACTGAAGCAATATTTTTTCTGTATTTATAGGGTATTAACCAGTAGACTTGTAGACCAGTAGAATTTCAAAGTTGCCGAAATTCGGTGATTTGTACAAAGCCATGAAATTAGGCCAGATAGCTCTTGTACAAGCCGTGCAATTCCACTTGTGGATACAAAGCCATAGAATAAGCGAGACCCATGTTTTATGTTAGAACCCCTACATGGCTGATTAGCTTTGGCACAGGTTTTTTTCTCTTATCCTTCCTTAATATGACTTTACCCTTAAGGATATGTCTGTACTTTTCACCAGAAGTATTTCGGGAACAAAGTTAATCATTATTCTGCTTTTACAATCTGGCGCAGCTTCAAGGAGCAGAATGTTTTGAAAATCAGCTTCCAAAAAAGGTTCTGTATCAAGCAACACATTCTAGTTCCATCAGTGTTCCAAGCTGTCCCAACTAGACCTTTTCCATCTCTGCCTCTGTATACTGAAGACTATACCAAGAAACTCCCCTTGACTCACAACTCCGATCCAGCCACCTCCCTGAACTGCTTATTGCCCCCGGCCACAGCCAAGGCTTTCTAGCCACATCATGTCCCAATCTAGTGCAGCTCAGCATATGATTATGGTCATCAGGGTGGGGAAGGAAAAGGGGGATAGCCTGGCTGCTTCCAATGCCCAGTTTCTGTCCTGGTAGACTGATGCGTTCTGATGTTAGGACCATTGAGTTTCATAATGTGGTCCTCGTACGAAAAAAGAAATCTGCAAAATGTTTCTTTTCCTACGATTTAAACAGCACACAAAAGCAATTAAGACACCAAATTATTAATACAGTTCCTGATTAATGCAGCTTCAGAGCGCTTACAAGGTCCACTGGCTGGCTCTGATTTGAAGACTCAAGCACCCCATAAATTTGGTCCGTGGAGGTTAGATTGTGCTGATAAAGAGCAGTTTGGAAAACTGATAACAAAATCCAGCTGATACTGCAAGTTCATAACAAACGAACAACACAAAGAATCAGCTTTTAACCGTGAAAGTGATTTAATGCGGGTAAGCAGCACGGCTAGCATTGCTCTGTGACGGTATGTCACACAGGGAGCAAGTTCTGGAAGCAGAACCGACGCGTTCTGCATTACCAGCCAAGGACAACACGACCGAGGCTACTGTGCGGATCTGCGCTTAAATCACCGATACCCCGGAGATGTGTACACTTACTGCAAGAATCCGCAATAAATAGAATCACCGTGCAGCCGCTGCGTACACATTTGTAAGAAATATATAAATAGATCTGAAGTGATGTTTTGTAGTCTTTTCTTCGGTTATCTGAGTGATTGTATTTAGAGAATTAGATTGGAAGACACTCTCTGTGATTGTTTTCAGGACAGAGGTGTGTTTGTATTGTCAGTGGTGAGCAGTGCCTTTCTTAAGGGCTCGTTCTTTGGATAATCGGAGTTTCTTTACGTTCCCTGATATCTATACCCAATATTTTATTCTTCCTTAAAAATGCAGCGAAATTATAGAGGTTAAACACCATCATTATTGGTCAAGTACATGTTTTGGGAGTTATCTGTCCAAATGAAGTAAAGGTTTTGGGCCGTTGAGGCTGCCCATTCTGTTCTATCAAATTCTTCTCTTAGAACTTATATATTCCTTGAGGTTCTGTTGCTATCGGCCGCTGTTTACGCCTGTCCTGTCCTTATCCATCGCGGCGTGTAACCCTCAGAAGTTTTCATCAGTGCCGAAACCTGAAAGAAACCACATTTAATTGTAAAAATGTCTTACGCAAGCAGCCTGTGAACAGACTTGCTGGGTTTGGCCCACTTCGTGACCGATCTGAATCGGGAAAGAGCCGCGTAGTCCTTGTTCATTCTCAGTGAATGTTGCACAGACATTTAATGATCATACATAATGTAGTTTATTTCATGAATATTTACTAAGTGTGTGTATGGCATTTGCTTCACCTAGAAGAAACTGTATTAATCTTTAACACCTCGCTATCGTTCTTTTTTTTCCCTGCTTGATAGCCCTTTAAATGAGTCGTTTGATACACAGCGAGATTCTTCTTGAACAGGAAGACAAACATTAGTAGTTGGGACAAAGAAGATGAATCCCTTACTGCTGGAGAGGTCTAATAATATGCAGGGATAGCTAAGGGCAGAAATATATGCAATTCCTATCAACCTGCTCACAACAAGAAAAAGTCCTCTGCTTAAAGGCAAACCATGCCATAAGCAGGCAAAGCAGGACAGGAGAGCTAATCTCATTGAAAATAACAGCTTGCCTGTCAACCGCGAATCCCTGCCGCAGGCTGCCGGGCATTGGCTTTGTTTCCGGCTTTGGCCGCCGGCAGAGACTTAAAACTGCAGGCGTTCACCTAAAGAGCAGCGATCATGCGCCGTCCTCTTGCTGTAATGACTGATGGGGAGGGATTATTCCTCGGGTTAGCATTCATTTTATAAACTAATTGAGGTCTGGCAGATCCAGCCAAAGAGGCCACTTGATGGAACAACCTGAGAAACCATAACCAGCAAGCTTTAACATATATAAACAAGTTAATACTTTGTTATTGTTTATAACAAAATGTCACGATTTTGCAATTTTCTATTTTTAAGGAATCTGGCTGAATCATTTAATATAAAACCAGAGGCAGAGTCTTTGAGCTGATTTTTTTTTAATGGGAGTTGCATTATATTTTGTATTTGGGCATATGTCTGTAGGGTTTTGTTTTATGAGCCATTTAAATTATATTTACTAATGGCTTAGAAGCTGATCAACAAATGCAGTCTTCTACATGTATTGTGCCATACCCCCCTCCCATTGATCTTTAAATAAATATATCCCCCTGGATTCACTGCAAAATCTCATCGGCTTACGCTGAACGAAGCCACTGGGATTGCACTTTGCAATAACCGTGTTTTTGTGGACAGAATAAATACCTAATGTGGACTGTTTATGACAAGATTCAGTGCAGCTTACAGAACGTTTGAACATGCGCTAACGTACGCTGTGAATGAGATGTGGTTTTACCATTTTTCAAGAGGATACTTAAGTCAGGAATCGGTGTATTTGTGGAACCGGTTGCGTCCTGACATATTATTGCAGGCGATGAAGGACTAGTGGTATGGGGCTCTAGAGAATATATACTTATCATTAACCTAGCCATCGTCAAGGTCACCGTTCATGCGTGGAAAACTCCCAAGGCTCTTATCTAGCAGAATATACCTAAACATTAAAGCAAGAGTGACTCCTTGAGAGGATTTTAAATGTCTCTTCTTAATGAAAAGTCTGCTTGTGCCGAGTGGTGACGCGCTCAGTCTTCAAGAAGGGCACTTTTCCCTCAAAATGTTCCACCGATCTGAAAACGTATCATCATGCTCTTTACTGATAAATCATGGTATTACGCTATCTCGTCTTCAAGGGCAGTTTGATATTTTTACACCTCCGCATGCGGGGTGATTTCACTTTTAGGTTGAGACATAACTTAATGCAGCAGAGGCTGCTTGTTATTAAGCACATTCGTCTTTCCGGCACGCGGTGAATATTTTTTTTTCGGGAATCCAAGGTAGGTTTATATTATGCTGCATTTTCTAAATGCAAACTGTGCACTCGGTGTTTGGATACCAACGGACGTCTTCTCTAGGCTTCTTATATGGCACGGCTATGCTTAGCCCCGGTCTGACAGATTCATTTATTCGCAAATCTCTGAATCATCGTCATTATCGCACCCATACCGTTTCTTTCTTTAATACTTGTATAAGTGTCATTTTCTGTTTTAGGAACTTGTTTTCATAAAATATGATTGTGATGTTGGTAGAATGTTTTTTGCATGTCTTTTATCAGTTCTTTTATTTATTCTTATCATATTGCCTTGTGGTAAAGCATAATAAGCACTGGATTAAGGTCTGTGGCATTATTTTAACAGGGACTTCATTGGCGTCGCCATAAACAATGGCAGCCTCCAGATTTGCAGATAAACTTCTCTACATCACTGCATTCAACACTGTATTCTAAACTGAAAGAAAAATATTTCCTACGCAAGACTTTCTCCTTTAAAAGCAATTAAAATCTAAATGGCAAGCTCACGGGCAGGTACTCAACCTGATGTGTCTGTATTCATGTATGTTTATGTATATGGTAACTGCCCCAATGAAACTCTACAGTGCTGCACAATTTGTGGGTGCTTAATAAATAAAAGGTAATAATAATAATAATAAGCCATCAATCAGACATTTAGACATCTGTCCTTATTAGCAACGTCGTGTGGTTGTTAGAGGTTCATACGCAACATGAAGTGTTGTTACTGTGATGTAATATTTTTGTGATGTAACGTTTACTGCTGATGACAATATTACAAATTGTAAAGGGAAGTCTAAATGCAAAGTATAAACATGTTACAGGAATTACCTCCAGGGTTTGTACAACTTCCATAAAGTGAATTCGCCAAATCAAACCCGATGGTGGCCACGTTCATTTTACCTGCCTAGTTCATTAGTCGCACCATGGGTTTAAGGAGCCCATCATGTTAAGATTCTGGTATGGAACAGAGACACCTCCTTAGAATTAGTTATTACTCAATGGCGTGCGTTAAATATCCGGTTTCTAATCTTTCATCCTTGGGGTCTGTTTTTTGTTCAGCTGAACATTGAAAATTCCTTTGGTGACCAAAAGGAGATTCTGTTTTGAGCAGATGTGTATCGCGTTAACCACATTGTGTGCTTCGTGGCGTTCTTTCATAGACCTAACGTGTTTGATTACTCTATAGAGGAGCATAAGACACAGATGGTACCCATCTAGTACAAATTATTTCACTGGCAAATTTCAAATGGCAAAATGAAGATTAATTAAAGTAGAATATTGTGGATTTCTTCTGGGGAACTTTGGGAAATAGAATTGTCTTCTCACAATTGCGCAGCGGCGGATTTTTGCTAAATAAGAAAAAGGAATTGTTTATGTTAGTCGACGCGCCCGTGTGAAACATCGCTTCACGGATGGGAAAACCACGGCAGAACTCAACGCACGTGGATCTTATGTTCTCATAAAAGATACAAACCAGTGAAGGTTTCGTTTGTGTTTCAGCCAGAAATTTTAAGAACATTTGCTAGGGTCTGGTTTCTGTTTAATCCACAAAAAGAGCTTGTCAGATGTTTATGCTGTTGCTGATTGACAAAACTATTGGCCAATATTTAGTGATTTAGCTTAAAATTGTAATAAAATAGACGCTACTAGGTCTGTGTATTTGTAAATAAAATAAATAAAATAAATACACAAAATCAAAGAATTCCCCTAACAATGTATGTCTTTTTGTGTTGGTCTGTTTGGAAAGGTGTTGAGCCGATTCTTTAGAAGTAGGCTTTTCTTTTGGCAGAAGGACTAAAGTAAGAATTTAGCACATGCCATTCAGAAAGTGCGAGACCGATGGTTCTGGACGGTACTTTGAAACACAATCTTGGAAGGAGACACCGTGCTCCAAATTCTTGAGACAAACGAGCCATAGTCCCAGGTACTTTATGAAATACGGCGTTCATTATGTAGAGGCATTTCTGCCGGCTTGTACGGGAGTCATGCCTGTCTCTGCACGCGCTTCCTATGTTCATTTAAATCATTGCTCAGGTTTCAGATATTAATCCGTAGCAAAAGAACAGAACGACAACCGGAGAATTCCCCCTGCGTTGATTCATTGAGCTTTTTTCCCAAAGTTCACCGTAAAGTATATTAATTTCTGGACAGCGTTTGAGCGATGGAACCAAAGACAAGATGGATAGTACTCGGTGGCCAGAGAGCGCCAGGGCATCAGTCTGTGAAAGCTTCCAGAAGATGGGAATATTTAACCAATAAATATAGGCTGACAGAAGGTAAAATCGCGAGACTCAAGTCATATCTCAGACACAAGAGCATTTCCGCTGATACTTTTTAATATCTCTAGAAACATGAAGAAGATAAAGCGTGGATAAGATGAGAGAGGAGAGACGTGTTCTCGGTGCCAGGTGTACGGCTTATAATAGCGGTGACCTCATGTTAAGAAGTGTTTCCAACAATAGTAAAGTTCACAATTCAAACAGTTTGCCGGAGCACCGTTTGATTCTTACCTTCTGAAACTTGATTTAAGCGCTCGGGGATCCGGGGCAGAGAGCACGCCTAGTGTAAGCTTCCAATTCACGCCATTTACCTTTCTGCTCTTCCTGCTATCGACTGAAGTGAAATATCAACCTCTTATTGAGTGGTCAATAGCATTTATAGATATTTCTGCTGCAAAGTATCTCTGCTTAAAGAACGTCTTCCCGTAACAGACCAGCACGTAGCGAGCATCCATGTACAAGTGTGGATTATTTCCAGCCGGTGCAGTTTGGGATGGCGGTGGCTGAACCTGCCTTTAGGATAAGGATTACTGTGGTTTCTGACGGGCACGTAAGATCGTACATAGATGCAGTACGTGCTTCTGGGTTAATCATACTGTGTTTTGAATGAAAGCCAACAGCTTTGGTGTAAGGACTAGGTTTGCTTGTATAGAATAACTTTAATAGGGGTTGTATTATCCTGGGTTATAAATGAGCTCAATAGGTAGCATATCTGTATTCCCATCTCACCAGGCGTGTATAGCATGTATTCCCAAATGTAGAATCAGACATGACACGTGATGTGCCAAGTGCCCTTGTATCGGCTGTGAAGGAGTATAAAACCCTTAGCTAGCCTTGAATATTCTGTAACAATAATGAGCTTAAATATGGATTCATATAGGAATAAGCGGCATTTCATAATTAAGTGTTGCCATTTAGCAAACCGAAACATTAACCACCCCCCGACAAAATGCATTTTAACTAAAACTAATGACAGCTCGGAATATGAGAAGTGACAAATACAACCATTTGCGGAACCTTATGTACGGTAGGTAATAATTAGTTTTTCCGTACTATTAACCAGAAGGAACGCTTGCATTCTCCGCCATCCATAATCTAAGTACCCAGGGAGCAGAACAAGATATTTGCATTAAATAACACCTAATTTTGCGAGTGCTGTCTGCCACTTGTTTTCATAATAGATGCTACTGCCAGTAGTTTTGTGAATTTGGAATAAACTTGCAGATCTTGCAGCTAATACGCTTTTTTTCTCCCTCGCCAGGCGTAGCCAAGTAGGGAACAGGCCAGAAGCGCATGATAATGAGAGAAGCAAATCACTCAGATCTGAGTTCAGCACCTGGGTGATGCCATTTGCATCAAATTAATAAAACCATTTTAGAGCGATTTGGCAATTCCTCAATTTCTTCCATTAGCGCGAAGGCTACGGGAGATCGCTGCAGTAGGATGCGGAGCACACTTGACAGCTCTCTATAAAGAACGCTTTAAGTGCATGATTGTCTACTTAGTAACTAACAGTTCAAAGTCACGGGTTTATTGTAAACAGGGAATTAACCAATTACATATCAAACTATATCAACCAGCAACATTTCCGTATGTAGATTTAGGTAGGACCTGGGCGTTCAGGGTAGGTAGGCAATGGCCAGCTCTGTGAAGAAAACCAAATGGCCTAATGGTGGCTCGGTAACAAATTCAGATCAACACAGACCATTACAACACCCGGGCTGGGCAAAGGTGGGTTAAATGAATTTGATGTAAAAAAAAACCCCAAAATGTTTTATTTATACCCACAGAGACCAATTTAAGATAGAAGACAAAGCACGTTATGTTGGGGGGGGGGTCTATGGCTTAAGTCTGACGCATCCTCCTCTCCCTCTGAGTTCTGCAACAGATAACTAAAAGATTACATAGATTTAAAAAGAGACAATGAACAAAGACGTAAGAAGATGATGGGAAATTGTATGTTTATAAACCAGAGCTCTGAATGGAGTATCGCAAACCCTAAAAACACTAAACATTATTTATTGTCGAATTAACGTTTTTTGCAAGTGTTGACAAACATCGAGCCTTTCAGTATTACTATATTAAAACCAGCTGCCATTCGATATAGCCGGAGGAAACCCAAACTCCCAGTTTCTTAGTGGTAGGAGCCATCGTGCAACATACAGCGCAGTGAATTTATTCTCTACGCTCATCAGATCTGTGTTTCCGTTGGAACAGCAGAAGTTATTAAACATTTGAGCGCCTCGAGTCCTGCACAGTCAGAAATAAAGCTGTCCTCCAGATTATCAATTGCTACCTCAAGTAGCAAATTATACCTTTCATGTACCTGGGCCAGAAAGCTAGGTTACGTACAAAGAAATTATCATTTGGAGTTCCTTGTTAAAGAAGAGCTTAAATTGGATCCGTAACCCTGAGCTTGATTAATTAAACGTGTGTGTTACCTCTGCGAGAGCTCTGACACATCTCGTAGCCTGCCTACAAGTACAAAATGATGGACTTTTTTGAATTTATATTAACATAGAGTTTGACAGCAGATAAAAACCATTCCTTCCATTTAGTCTGCCCATTTTTATCAGGTGTAAAGCCTCAGATTTATTTCATCCTTGGTCTTGTCTTCTTACTTTCCAATTCATGTCTCATGACATAAACTAATGTATACATACAATCCACAACATTTCAGAACGATTTTACTCTGACTACATCTTTGGGTGTAATATTCTGATTATGTATGATGAGTATGCTTTGATTCACCAACATGCTTCTTCTTTCTTTGATGGAACACTATATTGTCTCATTGTAAAACCCAAAACTCTTCACTAAATGGGATGCCTGGCTTTTCTTTTATGTATGTTTTCGGAACTTCTGACCTTGTAGTCTGTGATCCCCTGCGGTATATGACATTTTGTATAATGTTTGTATAAGGCACTGATATAAATCATTTATATAGCAAGGCACTGCCAGTCCTCTAGAGAAAACCTTTCCATGGTTAGTCATCATTATGATAGGTGATGTTAAGCTGACAACACAGCCTTCTCCCTAAAGACTCTACGCCCAGTTTCTCCACACAGACACAATGGAGGTCTCGTTCTCCAACCCCGACACCACAATCCATCACGTTACATGCCACAGCTAGTCTTCAGGGTTCTGCATAGGCAGAGACTTCCATGGCGTTCCAGACAAAGGAGTCGTACATTGGGGAACTTCAGTAGGTTCATAGTTGTAAGTGGAATATAAAATATGTATGAAATAATAAAAGGGACCAAACAATAAGTGTAATTTCAGTTCCTATGCATATGTAATGACTACCGAGCTGTTCCTTATTCCCTTGTCTTATCTTCTTTCGCATGAAAAGCTGGTATTCGGTGGTGCCTGTGGTCAGGATACTTGATGGGCAGTCGGCTAACAAAGAAAAATAATGAGAAGGAATGTGATAGAAAACGATATACTTACAATCACAGACCGTATCCACGCTAAGATTTGTGAAATCACTTTCCACTTCCTACCATAAAGATCTCTCAAGGTCTGTGCTTTGCAGCTGTAGGGCTTCCATACATCATCCTGTGACATACAGCCTGCGCGTTAACTATTCTCTACCATCCCGTTTGGGATAATCCATGCCTTTTCAAATTGCTGTTTTAAGTACAAAGTATCATTAATTGAAATACTTTGCAGCTTCATAGTGGCCATTATAAAAGTAAAAGTTACCGTTTTTGGCCTTATGCATAAATAGGGTCATCGTGCTCACCCATAAACAGTGCATTCATTATGCAGGGACATATTGGCTCTTCTTGCCGACAAAACCTGCTGATGTTGGGCCTTCATTGAGACGAAATTGTTTGCTTCATCTAAAAATGTTTAGTCGCCTATTTCTGAAATCCACCTGTGTATGAGAAATGAGATCCTGAAAACGCATACTCAAGGTCCAATGCGGAGGGAGACAACATCTGGGGGGTAATGACGCCAATGTATTTCTCGGGCCAGGCATGGTGTTCAGATTCCATCTTGAAACTTCAGAACATAGAGCAGAGGACTCCCCCCCACATTTTCTTCCGGACTTCTCATCAACTTGGGTGAATTTCATTATGCTATGATGGCACACCTCACGATTTGGTAATTACATCTCGTAAGCACTTCTCTTATCCCAGTTTACTCCTTGACATTCCCAGATGGCCAAACCTAGATTTGTAAAATAGTTATATAGTCAAAAAATGCTGATTTTGAATATACAGACAGCGGAGATGTGTTTGTAACCGTGCTATGCGGAGTATCTGTTGTGTTTTAAAGCCACAAAATATATGTTAAAATTCTCTGTGTTTAATATTGTAAGTATTTACAGTATTTTAATTGGGAAGAAGTAATTAAATGTTCCGAAAGGTCACTTCCAAACGAAGACTTGATTAGTAATGATTTTCAAAAACAAGTCTCTTAAATTACAACCGGTCACCGATTGTCTGATTAAAACCTTTAATCATCTCCAAAATGACATGAAAGGCTGAAGTATTCTCTTTATTCTTCAATTGATTTAAAGTGCTAGCTTACCGGGATGGAGGCATTTTCCGGTTCAAACACTTAACCCTTTGGGCTACCAGGATGGGTGCAAATAGACTTTCGAGCAAGGTCTGGATTCAGTTATCTGACATTAAAAGGGTTAAAATGATAACATAAAAAGGCCATAGAAGGCTCCTCAAATTGTACCGCACTCCGCACAATGAAAAGTGGATTCAAATTATGAAATGCTTCAAATTGTTCTAAAAGCTTTTTTGATTTCTAGATCATTTTTTTCTTATTTTTTTTCAGTCTCAGTAACATTTCAGTGTTCCTTTCCAGAACTTGTAGTACCGAGTTCAAAGGATGAGCAACATGTTTGGACGGGGTTTTAAGTTGCTCCGGTGTCTACAAAGAAAGTTTGAATATTGAGACGTATGAGTATTGGTCGTAGTGTAACGAATCCATCACTTCTCTTCATAATCTCCACTTAAAAATAGCGATGAGAAAAAAGGACCATTTTATATCTATTTTTTACATATACATCCTCTCAGAATATGCAGGGATCCGCGTGATATTTACGGTATACTCGGCGATGTATCTGTCTTATTTTATGCCGCGCAGATGTTCTCTCTGCTTGCTTTAAACGCACTTTTCCGCCCATCCTTCATCTCGACGCCAAATTCTTTGGCAGCTTCCAAATATATCTGCTGAATAAAACACGTTAAGACTGTGTTATAACCCAAACGGGAAGAACAAAACCCCCTCCAATAATCATTGTGCTTTAATTGGCTCGCAAAAGATTCCAAGGTGATGATTATTCCTATTTTTATACATGTTTAGCCTTGTTACTTCTCTTAAATGTTTTCACAAACCCTGCGTTGTATCAGCCTCTCATTAAAGAGAAGCATTTCCTAGTAAAAACAAAATGTACCACACCGTAGTTATTATTTTTTCAATATCCTTTCTAATTCACCATTTCTTATATTAAACATTTTTGTCTTCCACGCTATGGGGACCCACCGTGAAAAAGGGCCTCTGTCAATGTTTCCTAATAATAATAATACGTTAAGTCTCGTGAATTTTCCAACAAAGGCTATTTGTCATGTTGTGTCAGGAAATCATTGCAATCAAACTCTATAGTCAACGTACACATTATTTCACAGGGACCCCTTAATACGATCAAGGTCAGGACATGGCAGTCTAATCTACAGAATGTGACGTCAGTAATCTAAAGGTAAAGTCATATTAGGACTTTAATTTCCAGTTTGGGTAATAATAGGCCAGTTGTGCTATCTAACAAACAATATGTCACCGATGCTTAACATAAAAATGGTTCCATCAGCTCAAAAGGCTCATCAAGAATGACTGACGTTTAAGCGGGAGATCACTGACGCCACCACCGTGTGAGGCGTTTTGGATTCTGACCGCCAGCGCAGTCTTGCTTCTCAGATAATTGCGCCCGTGACATTTTAATTAGTTTCGATGACCTCCCGTAACAAGATGCTGCCAATCCTTGGCCAGGTTTCGCCTGCCGTACAAAGACGCAATCAATCTAATATCGTGTTCTTACTCCTAGCTTTCCAAGGTCAGCCTTGGATACCGGCGCAATCCATTTACGGTTTTCAGTAAAGTTGTTGCATGCGTATTTCCTTCAAGTTTTCCACAAACACTCGCCCGTGAAAGATTTACCCCCATACCCACATCACATTTCAGCCCGTTCTGGGACTCGGTTAGTGTTTTCCAGAGGAAGCTCACATTTCGTCCAGCTTGATTATGGGAGTAAAATTGTTTTTTTTTGATACATCTTAAAAAAAAAAGTGAATCCATTTTAGCTGCTCAAGTCTTCAAATGTTATTAACACTCCGTGTGGAATCTTAATTAGCGGACTCCTTTTAATTTGGAATTTAGATCATTTTTTTTCTATATAGCTTACGCACCTGTCGTTTTTCATTTGTCAAAAAACGCTTCATTTGCTAGTTCATTTGTTCCGTTACATGCCTTGCGAAATTATTAATTGTAAAATAAACTCATTTATCACTCAATTTATTATTGTTTTATGGCAGACAAGCAAAACAAAACAAAACTATACATACATTTTAATGATATTAGCAGAAGGCATTGACAAGCTGTGTTAGGTGGCACTTTGATGATGTCACGGCATTCTACTTTAGTTTTTCCACGAATACTTTAGAGCTATTTTTATTTTACACAAAAAAAATCCAAAATAAAATCACTGGAAATTGAAACGGGGAACATCTGACCACAAGCTGCGATCAGCATAGAGATTAAAGACTTCAGGCAATCTTTGATATCTTGGCAGGTCAAAAGCTAACTTTGATATAATTGTGTTTGTGTCCGGTTCCCAGATACTAGAATAGTGGGTCCGACTCCTCAGCACTTTGTGATTAAAACATTTCGTATTGTTTCTACAGGTTCTGGTATTCACCATTGCAAATGACATTGAGTGCATCCCTGGATTCCAGCAGAAAATATTCTACGTGGAGCAGCCACCCGAATTTACCCAGGACCAGCTCGTTCTGAACGGTAGGACAAAACGATCGCAGTGCTCTTTTTTCTGGTTAGAAGCGTACCATAAAATGACAGTTTATGTCTCAGTTAAGGATCATTCAGTTTCATTCTCTCTCAATGAAATCATACTATATGTACAGAAGAAGCGAATGAATTGCATTCTGGGACAGATCACAAAGCAGCCATAGTTGTAATCCATTATAGTATTCTGAAAACAGAGAGAGATGTAAGCTTAAGCCATCAAACTACATTACCATGACACCAATGGGTTGGTTAATGTATAGATGTTACTGTCATGGCTTTCTATCCCATGAGTTAATTGACATATTGTTACAGTGCAATAAGAGGATGGAGTCCTAGTATAGCTCGCAAACGTATCTTATGGCAGTGAAGAGCTTATCGTCAGTAGAGTTTATCCCTGGACACCATCAGCTTTAAAGATGGACATATTTATTCTGCAAACTTCTACCATGTAAACTTTATGATGACTATGCCTCTGATGAAAGCTTCATTTAGCTTAAGGTTATCTGACATTCATATTATCTTTTTGTTATATTTTTCATTGTTACAATAAACATTGCTGCGCGCTCAAAAACATATTTATCAAGGATGTGAACAATGCAGACTTCTCTTTACCCAGCAGAGATGTTTTCAAATGTCATTAGCGATGACAAAGGCAGAGAACAGATTTATTAAAACTACACATGTACATTTCCACAAATACGATTGTAAGTGACTCAATTACTATAGATTATTTGCTTGTAAAAGGCAGGTAATAATTGCGCACATTTTTTAAAAACCTGTTTGGATAGATCTCAAAGTTAAATAAAGTCCTATTTTCTTCTGCAAATAGGATTATATTTTTCATAAAGGCATCTCCATCCTCGGTCTTCGCGCCGCCAGTAGGACGCAAATATTGGTCTGTAGGGTTTTATTCTTCATATCGTTCTGAAATAGAAATGTTAAATTTGTCGAAAGTGGTTTAAATTGTATTGTTAGCTGAGGATACATCCATAATATGTTGAAATAAAAATCCGTTCAGCGGCTTTTGCAATATTACTGGTACTTTGCAGTTTAATATAAATATGATTAGAGACTCCCCCACGGCTATAGGATTAAATCTATGAGGCATCTTTACAAAAGTGACTTTAAGCTGCTTGTTGGTTTTTTTCTTTTTTGTTTTTTTTTTAAAAAGATGCCTCATAGATGGACGTACAATAAATGGGAATCTCCATTGTATGATGGCAAAAAATGCAACCTCGCAAAAAAAACCCAATGAATATACATTGGAGATCTAGTAACATTAAAACTGCACGGAGGTTTTGGTTTTGGGCAGCTGTTTAACGAGCCATTGGACAGGACGTCTCCCCGTAGCTGTTAGATGAACCGCACTCCATAGGTTATTTTTACAATATTTAGGACATTTAAGTCTTGTAACGGACATTTTGTGATACCTTTTAGTAGACCAAAATCCATAGAGTAAGAAGCACATAAGCTGCCAAGAACTCAGAGGTCTTTCTTTTCCCTCTGTAAAGTGACCTTCGGGGTCTTTTATGTGTCTCTGACACTTGCTTGGACTATCCTCTACGTGACCGATACAACTCTATCTTTATGCTTTTCAGAGGGAAAAGAAGGACCTCTGAGTTCTTGGCAGCTTATGTGATTCTGCCTCTTACTCTATGGATGTTGGTCCACTAGGAGGTATCACAAAATGTTCCTTAAAATGAGGATTCCAAGCTGGGGACAAGCAGTTGTTTTTCTCTTCTGCTTCAAGTACCCTGATTCTGCCCCAGTATCAGTTGGTATCCGTATCGGTTGGTGGCCCGCAGAGGTGACAGCTGTATAACAAATACTTTGAATGTGTATACAATACCCTAGGTATTAGGTAAGGTCAGGGGATCCGTCCTAAAACATATTCTGTATGCTGCAGAAAATTCGGAATCGTGATGATTTATGAAGTTGCTTTTGTTTCTGCGTTAATATTCCCGAGCACAGCATGTCATTTCATGCAAATTACAGCAGACCAAAGCGTGGTTTGAGCCAGTTATGCCTGAAAGCGGAGAGCTCAAAGACGGACTTCTCCTTGAAAGCCCCAGCGCTTTGATTTCGGGACTTGCAGGGGTTGGGGCTTTGCCCACGCTGACAGCCGCGGCCATTCACACCACATGTGGAGCAGTCGTTCTGTAGCATTAATCATGTTTATCCTTAACACGATTTTGTGGCTTTTCAGGGGATTTTTAATTGACTATAAATCAAATAGCTCACGTGAAAAATGAAGGCAATTAACAAAAAAGCATTTTGTGATTCATTTTGCATACTGAAGTGCAAAGTATCCAAGCAATGATTTAAATGTCAGAATGAAGGGTGCTTTGACCCTCGCTGAAAAGCTTTAATTCGCCGTCTAATTAATGACTGACCCTTTGTTCTGTTCGTTGATGGATATCATGTTGTATCAGAATACTTTTGATGCTAACATACTTTTATATAGGACTATACATGCCATTATTGCATTGTTAGAGTTCCTGTGCTGCTTAATTAAAATGCTTCATTTTGAAAACTCTACTGATTTCAGGTCACCGCCGGGGGCAATGATTCTTTGCCATTAAATGTCCGTTGGCCCTTAATATTAATGTAATTTTTTTGTATAAACGCTTGACAGGTTAAGGAGAATTACCAGTAGTAGTAAACAAGCCATAGGAACAACAGCCATAGGAACCAGAGGAATATTTCACCCCAATAATTTATTTTATCATTTGCCAGAATGAAAATAAACTGATTAACGCTAAAACACGCCAGTTCACAATAGACCAAGCGCCTCGGAAAATAACACATAATATCACTAGATACAAATTATATGATAATTTTAGATTAAATATAATATATAATAATATAATAATCCTGTACAAAAGTTATATAGAAAAATGAAAGTGTACAGAATTTCCAGACCCTTATTATTAGCAAGGTATGGGTCTTTTGTGAATACTTTTCTATTAAATATATTTGCAGTTTCTTCGGCAGATTAGCCTCCTTGCGCATGCCAATTTGAAGTTGAAAGGATTTGACAAATAGATGGCTTGGTGTGGTTAGTTCTTTCTAAACCTGAATTAGCAAATGACTCGATTTAAGGTTACAATAATTTCTGGGTAGCTGCCAGGTGCATTATGGCTGAACATCTGACGGCGTCCGACGTGCCACATTTGGGGCTGGTTGAAGGAGGCCAGCTGTTTTTTCTAATTGGCTAAATCAATGGGCAACTGTTCAGTATCAGCGAGTATGTCAGCTGTTCACAGTGGCAGAAATGCTGGAGTAACTACAGTATCAGCAGAGATCTTTTAGATAAGAGAATTTCCCGTAATCCATTCGGTGCTGGTGATTTAGAGGCTATTATGGACTTGACAAAAGACCTGTGGACTAGTACGCCATTGTCTGTTATGTGCAATTTGCTAAATAAATGATTGTGAAGTCACAAAATAAGTGTGATTTTGGTGTGTAATCCTGTCCAAGTCATCTTTATTTGACTTTGTGACAGAGAGGAATTATTTATTGATTTATATGAGCTCACAGAAAACATCCTTCGGAACAGCTTTGAATTAGAATTCTGTGTGAACACTTGAAAGTTCTATGGGTTCAGTAGGTCCAGTTAGAACTATAGCAGGAAGAATTCCTAGTGGGGGAGTGGCATTTGGCCACACCCACTCCATGCCCAGGTTCCACCTACTCCTCCCACCCCGCCCATTTCAAGCGGCTTTGAGTATAGGCTAATGTGCAGCTAGCCCTGCCCCCTGTCTTGACCACACCTCCTCCTGCCTACTATAAAGAGCAGGAAAAGAAGAGCCTGAGGAGCCAGTCCTGGGGAGTCCAACAATGGTGACCTCCTTTATTTAAAAAAGTAGCCACTTTTTACCAAAATAAAGTATTGACAGGAATGCTAGAAAATATGCGTATTGTGCTTAAGGTGAAAGTTATGTTCAATGGGCAATATTTTAAATATAAGTTCTACTTGCCTCTTATTTACTTGTCAGAATTGCCGTAATTACCATTTCATCTTAAAATCCAGTGCGTGTTAATTAGCATTATATCACGTGAAACACCTGTTGTTTACACTTACAATAGTTCAAGAAAAAAAAAATAGAGTTTCTGTTTCAAATCAAAACTTCTTGAAAGTCAAACCTAGCATAGGATTTGATGGGATACAGAAAGTAGAAAATCACTAGAGTGGGATTCTTATAACAAGATCTCATGAGGATACTCAGACCAAGACGGCGCTACTGAAGATCAAGAGCACTTTTCTTTGCGGGAAATTTGCATACAGTTCTCACACATTTCCCCGCTGACATCACAGTAAATTCCTCACCGGTTTCTTTAATGCTGTTTGTCCTCTCCTTAGGAACCAAATAACATGGCTTTCTGTACTAGCTGTAATACTCATGGCGGTTACGGAGATGGAATTTATGATCAGATCTCTCCATCTCCCAGCACCAGAAATGAAGTATTTACAAAATAATTCTTCGGTTAGTCAGGAGGAAAGAAAATGACACAGTATGGGGTTTTAAAAACCCAGAGCTGGAAATCATCAAAAGACAACTTTGGTACGAATCCATAAGAGTGATTCTTCATACTAGGCGAGAATAATATCCCACTGATTCCTTGTCATCAGACAGTTACTGGAAACTTTACAAAGCTTACAAGAAAAACTAAATTTCCTCGAAGGCTTAGATTCTTTGAGTATTATATATATATATATATAATACTCTTCAGTCCATACCAAATGGGAGAACACTATTATTTATTTCTTTACTGGAGTGGATAATTCTGCATTTGCAGCATATAATCTCTTCCTATAAACATCAATATCTCCACATTCGAGATCAACATCTCCTTCCACACTTTCTTGTTGGCTCCTGTGTAGTTTTCAAATGCCATCAATAACAATGTATATGTATATATATATATATTGCTATAAGCAAATGCAGTCGGCATGCAAAGGCTTTATGTTTTATAAGTACTGGTAAATGCAAGAACCCTTATCTGTCGAGTGTCTTAAATGTCAGCTCTCTGAAGTCGTGCGAGGCTCAGGAATATACAGCTGGCTTTTTTATATATTATAATATAATATTAGAACTGTCAATATTGTAACACTAGTTCAGCATTAAAACAGAGCTGCGTCAGAATGAATTCTAGATGTTTTGTTTATGGTATGGCAGGAATTGGAATATTATTAATAGAGGAAAATATTAACTGCAACATTTAACGATTTACAATAACATTTGCTAAATAATACAACATGCTCTCCAAACCATGACCAAGCTGAAACTATTCAACTGGACGTGGGACGTTTTCTTTCCTCTGTCATGAAATTGATCATGAAAATGATCTTTTCTGAAACATGTTACTTCTCTTGACAAAGAACATCATTTGGCGGTAGGACTGGAACTAGACAATTCTATTGTGTGGGGATATTAATGTCAGCAGACACACTACCAAAGATCATTACACAGAGGTCAATCGATACGTTTACTCTCCGCCGGGCACTTTTCGAGGCGTTATGATTGTTGTGTGTGACTGCATTATATTCTAGACTGGCCCAGACAGTTAGACATCCAGTTATCAAGTCTGATGAGAACGGCAATCTAGAAAAAGCCGCAAGACAAAAACATCTTGTTATTGTGCAAAAGCAGAGGGCCCAGAGCCTTGAAATGTCCCACACGGTGCTTAAGTCTTTTATCAGTACTTCCTCCCCCATTATTCAATAAACACATTACCTGGTGTTTGCCATGCACGCAGCCCCGATCCATTTAGTATGTTCCAAGTCTGCTTTTAATTTCTAAAGATGAACCACATTACGAAGGTGTAAGTATTCTGCACCAGGCTTGAACATTTCACCGCTTCCTTGGTTGATAAGAATATTTATTTAACTTCCAAGCTAAGCCAGATTCCTCTTCATGTAGTCTAAGGAGCGCTAACTACGGCCGCCGTTAAGTTCTGCCGTTCTCTGATACGTTTAGTGTTTTAGATATGAACCACTTACAGAAATAAGCACACGGGCTCCAGCTGTCATCTAAACAAACTGTACAGGAAGAATGGTTGTAGATATGAGGTTATAAATGAAAAAAGGCCATAAAGTTCACAGCTTAGGGTCTTTGGACAATGCTTTCACCATCACACTGGACCTATCAGCATGGGGTTGGGTCCTGCCGGGATATCATAGAGCCCAACGATCCAGGTATCTGCTTGTATTATAGGCAGCTAGGGCGGCTTTTACTTCCCAAGCGACCTTTGTAACTCCCATACAAATTGTCTACTCGTTTCCCACCTGATGATTAAGGATAAGGACTTTTCACCTCTGCACGGCTTTAATGCTTTCATAGAGCAATTTTAGAAATATACTCTCTGTTAATGGTTTGAACCTACTGTTACATCACTGACAACACCGAAAGTGGCAATTATCTCACCAGCATGTAGTTTCAGCCAGTGGAAGACTAGCCGAAATTGTTATTTACTTCCACGCACCGTCCCTTAAACTGAAGAATGTATCCAAGCCAGACGCACTTGTGTTTATAAAGCGTGCGTAGCTAAACTGCATCATGCTTATTATAGACCGAGGCATAGCTGTAAATAATATTAGCTTCTAGTAATAATGTGACCTCCGAGACAAGGAACACCACCTCTCCATCTGTGTTCCATTACTGAGAAACTCAGCCAAAGATCTTATTATGAAAATGGATGGGATCCGATTAACCAGGCCGTCACAATAATGTTCCGCTCTAGGCTGCGTTCCATTCAACATATACGGGGAATATTTCCAAGACGTTTTTGCTCTCATCCATTCTGTGTTGGAAAATAGGAAGGGCAGAACTATTACGCTCCCTGAGCATTTCTGTGCAAATAGCAAAACTGTGTTTGTTGTCGGTTCTTTTCATCCAAGCTGCAGAAAAGGTAATTTGTTGCCTGCGTTCCCTAGATACCGTGCCCCGATGCTAATTTGAAAGTCCTTCTTGAAGAGTAGCCTGGCTGCTAAACACACTCAGGGGCAAAGGGTTTAGATTGGACCCTGGCCCGGGATGACATCATTGTACAAAAAAAGAAAATACATTTAATTATCAGGCTTAATTCTTAAGAAATCATTAATTACCAGAAATTCTGAGATTCAGGAATATATTTAGACTTTGCAGCAGATGCTGGTACCATCTTCAAAATGAAATCTGATAATTCACAAAGCTGTCAAAGGTCGGGGGATATCAGATCTGACTTGTCTGACTTGTCTGAGTTTCACACTCAGAGGAACGACACTCAATTTTCACATTAGAATTTTAGCAATGGTAAGGTCATGATTTACACATTTAGTTCTTAATGCCCAACGCCTTTACATTTTTAGCTATAGCATTTTGTCCCCCCTAATATTCCATGTTTCCTTAACATCTATTTGCCATTTATTTTTTGGTTGCATTCATATAGAACACTCCCTGTTATGTGTAGCAAATATGATACCCTCATGGTGTTAGACATGATAGGCACTATAATAAGAGAGGTCAGGGTTTTACTAAGGGTAGCAGAAGCAGAAGGTCTGGTGGGTTCTACAGATTCCTCAAAATGGGATCACACAACGAGATAAAGTCCATGTTTGGGGTGAATAGACTCTGCCGTATACTGTATATGTAGTGATAAATGTATAAACACAGGAATGTTGTAGCAGCTTTTGTTCTGCATCTTCTGTTTGCTGAATGTGAGTTTCTGCGACTAATAAATGTCCAAGCAGCCTAATTAGTGTTCCAGGCTTCTAGAGCCAAACCGCAAAACAGACTCCAATTATTGCTCTTCAGATCTGCAGCTCGCAGCTCGCACACCTTGGACTGTTTAAGTATCCTAGATACACATCCCTTTTATATGGAAAAGGTGCTGGTTTATAAAAGCGAGTCATCATTTTGATCCAGAGACGTCAATTACTCGGGTAAAGATGTAGTGAGCAGAAGTTGATCACCCCATGGTTTGAATAAAACACACCGGTGTACATAAACGCATACATACACGACCCCTCAACAAAAAAACAAATGATTAAAGACTTTGTGGCTGGGGCATTTGATCATATTCGGCTTCTATGAAAACAGATCGACCTGATAGACGATCAAGCTCATTTACATGTTACATTTTGAAATTTCTGGGAAGCATTGTACTCCCCAGCATATTATACCAGGCTTCTATTTAAAATCTTTTGACATTGACTTCCAATCGGGTCATAATTTGTAACTTAGTAGAGAAATTCCACAAATAGAAATAACACAGACGTTATGAGCACTGATATGGAATGGCATAGGAGGTGGATAACTTTTTCCCACCAAGGATAACATTGTTTCACTATTTCCATAGTCAAGGCATTCATCTTTATAGTGATACAATGATTCAGAATGACCATGATTACTTATTTGCTCTGAAGATATGTAGAGAATGGACATAGTAAAACACCATACATCTTTCATCTAAAGCACAAACACCAGGAGTACAGCTGACTGTATTGCCCATTTTAGGGGTTATCCAAGAGATTTCTGCTTGGGTTTCCTAATGATGCTAAGGCAAAACACTAGTTGATCTCCCTTTAATTGTGTTTAGGTGGTTTGCAGTATAAGTCCAAAGATGCTGGTTTTAAAAAATGTTGCTGGAAATGAAGATTGCTTTGTGCTATTGAGGGATGGTGGGTCTACTAGATCTTCTGTCTTCAAAATCCATTTGAAAACAATATGATGTTAAGAAACCATCAAAGGCTGTCCAAAAGGCTAAACTATTATTATTATTATTATTATTATTATTATTATTATCAAATGGATTCAAAGAGAGAACAGAGAACTCGTCTTGGCCCTAAATCTCAGTTTAAGAAATGCAAACACTTTGTTTTGGTTAGCGCGCCTGTGTCCTATGAAAACGGGTTCTTCAAATAATGAAGCTAATATTGTCCCCTTCCATACGCCATTCAATTATACAGAACTTCGTAATTGGCCTATAGCAAATATTGAGATGGATGTGTACTGAACCTTAAATGCTCTACACAAGTGTACATAGCCGTCATTTCTCCTTCAGAAAGGATTGTTCCAGACCCAAAGATCCTTTCAATCTTCATATTAACCTGCAAACGCTCTTAAATTACTTTTTGCTTGTAACATGACTTGACTCCACTCAATTTACACCAAGAAGTCGGTGATATGCAGTTATCTGTCTTTTTATTGCATGTAGACAGGGTGGATGAACTGGCTTTTTACTGGTATGACTGGTGTGTACGCATCCACAAATAGGAATTCATGCAGAACTGTGAACAAGCAGCAAGCCACGATCGAAGATGTCTTCCGGACATTTATGTTTCAATTCTTCAGGTGAAACATTGCAGTCCATAAAGAATTTGAAGGCAGTTTCCCTGCTTCAAAGATACATTTTAAGCATTGTTTGTCAGCAAGTGTAACGCACAATAACTAATCACAGGAAAGAACACACATTAGTTATACTAAAAGCCGTTGGGTTGGAAACAACGTGTTCTTGCCAAACAATAATGGGATTAAGCCATATTTTATTACACCTTTTATTGTTACCCATCCGAAGCAGGTAGTTAAGTAAGAGTAGCCGAGGGTTCATGGGTGTCAAGATTCAAATTATAGGAACATCGATCTTCGAAGATGCTAATCAATGTATTTTCTCACATCATAAACACAATCACAAACTTTTTGTGCAGAGTTTTAGTCCTGGCATAAACTAAACCTCTATATACACTACTTTGTCCAAAATAACAACATACAAAGATATTTTGGACAATGTTCTGCTTCCAACTTTGTGGGAACAGTTTGAGGAAGGCCCTTTTCCATTCTTGCATGACTGCGCAGCAACTGGAACGGAGATTTGGAGCCGAGCGTCTCATCCAACATCAGTGCCAACCTCGCAAATGGTCTACTGGATGAATGGGCAATAATTCCCACAAAACATGTAATGTTCAAGTGTCCCAGTACTTTTGTCCATGTAGTGTATGTATATTATGTGTGTGCATTATATCAGTCCAAAATACCACTTGTAGTAGGGTAAAATATGTATAGCTTTTACGTTTTTTCAAGATGTCACTTGAGATGTGAAATGCCAAAGGGTTATTGTATACAGCATAAAACCTCTCAGTTATGAACAACTTATATAGTGGGGGTATAGAGCTGAGGCTTACTTACCCAAACCTGATGCCTCCCAGCCTGGTACAACTCTATGCAATTTATCTCCCTTTGACAGTGTGCTCTTTTCTTGTACATTCCATAATCAAGAATAAAAACAAATACGAGTTCCATTTGTTTATGCCAAAGTAAATAATGGAATCCAAGTTTTGAAGGAATCGGTTAAACTGGCTTTATAGACTTGATAAAACGTTGGCAGCCACGGGATAAACATCTGAAGATAAAGTCATCTGTGTTACACTTCACTCTACTTAGACTTATGGAACATATGGTTATAGGAATTCTCGTTGTCACCTGTAAAATAAGTTCTAACACTCAAGACGGGAAATGTGAATGTTTGTCAATTTCTAAGAAATCTTCGAGATTGGCTTGTCCTTTACTGTCAACACCAGTTAGATCAGATCTTTCTAAGAAAGCCTTGGCGTTCTTAAAGGCAGAAATCTGTCAATAGCAAGAAAACACAAATAACTCTGCACAGAAAAGAGGTTAACTCCTGCGTGCGCAGAAAATACATGTTTCTTTTTAACTTGCACTTATTTTATATATACAGTTTAGATACACATGGTTCACTGGATCCACGTGGGTTAAACATTTCTTACAATTTTCGGTACTGTAGGATTTAATTTAAGGGTGTTGTGGCATTAGGCTGACATGAAGCTTAGTTACCACTGGAGAAGGATTGCAAAGGGATGGCTGGCAAGTCTCAGCTTCGGAGGCAAATGTCCCAGTGGCAGCGCATCCCAAGAAACAAGTTTATTCCAGATCTTTCAGGACCCGTGAGTATATACTGGCGGCTCCTGTCCAAGTTCTTGTGTAGAAAACTAAGTGAAGGCAGAGCTGCCCCATTGTTGTCAGATCTCTCTTGGGACATAGTTTCATTATCACCCATGCAAAATGTATTATGACACCAACTAATGTTTTTGGCGATATTTGTATTAACATACAATACGTGATTGACCGTGTTAAGTTGTGTTTGGAGAAAAAGATCCAGGGGTCCAGAACTGGAGCTTCCCTGATGGTAGTATTTAAAGTGGGAATAGATACTCTTTGTGATAGACTGCATACTTCATAGTACCTGCATATCACAAGCTAATGCTTTCTTTCTGCAATTGTAAGCTTCAATAGGTTACAAGTACCATATACCTTAATTATTATGTTTATTGTGAGGGGTGTCATTGTAAATTACTGCTTACTGCCAACTTATCTCTCTCGTTATATGAGTTATAACAGTGTTTAAGTCCCATATCGTCTATGTTTCTAGCTATATAATAACTATATATATATTTCTAAACAAAGAAAAGTCACAATATGTCTGCATGTATGGCGTGTATTAGAGATGATATCCAAAATCTGTCCTGTAGCTCAAAGGTTACTCCTTCTGTCTAGTTTAAGACAGAAGACAGCCAAGGCTTTCGCACCCCAAACGATGCCTTTTTAGGTTGACTTTCTTGTTTCTTTTGACTTAAATCTTATGGTATTTTATCAAGATTAACTGGTACACACTTCACTTTGTGTCTGCAGCATGACAAATTAACATTTTGATTTAAAGTAATGCAGGCCGGATACTTTTCTTTGTGTGGCATCATTTTCCATAACACGAGTGACTCTTCGCCGATCAGCTGCACCTTACAGCACTATTCTGCGACTACATCTAGATTAGCATTTCTTGACAGCTTTCAGTCCGCATTGTTAATGTAAGTCCAACCAATGGAAGTATAAAAGAGAAGAAACGATACTCTCCTGTAACAGATGCAATCTCCGGGGACTTCTCCAGCCCCACACCAGAAGAATAGCAGCAAAGAGAGGCACCACCAGCCATATTATCGACGTGCAAATCTTTGAAACGGTATCCGGACTGGAAGTCTCCTTAAGAGACATGGAAAGGCGTGTGGAGGAAGAGAGGGGAATTACATAGCGTAACGATATCTAAAATATTTCAAATATACAAAGATTTGCATATGGATCATATTGCTGGCGGTGCCATTTTTAATGGTCTTATAAGTACGGCTTTCTTGTCTCAAATACATCTGATTGGAGTTTAAGGTTATTCAGACGATTAGAGAAACTTTAATTTATTGAGAAGAGAACTTTTCTTCTTCTTTGGAGTTCCTTGAAGACTGTCAGCCGGTTCTCTGCATACGCGGAAACAGATGGCTCTTTGTTTTGCATAAGTATTTTCCTGGCAAATCTACTGACATCTTGCATTGCCATATTATGCAATATTGTTATCCCAAGTCTTGTATTTGTCGATGACTCTGTTACGGGCTTACAGGACAGGCTTTTGTTACGTGTCACAGAATATAAATAGTACGACCCTGCCTTTGGCCTCCTGCTTAACAAACGCTGCTGGTATTTGAGATATAAAAATAGATTAATGGGTAGGATTTGACCATCTGCTTTCTTTACAGTTAAAGCTGTTTGGAGCCCTTAGCAAATTCTAAACTTTGCATATGAAATCAGCAGAAATAGAAAATAAAACCTACTGAAAACCCATTGTAACTTGGAACGCACTTTAGTAGCCGCTGGTGAATAAATCCAACCCTTGTGCTTTAATACTAATAACTTATAGGTAATAGCCTCACCGTTTGTTACCATTGGGTTCAGACATTGAGATATTCATGGAATGGGAAAAGGAAAATCAGAAGTGAAATCCATATACTAGATTTAGTAACATGTGGGTTGGAATGGCAGGTTGTTGGCATGTGGACAATTGTCGCACCAGATATATGCATCTATAATAGGATGTTACATCTTCCTCTAACTCTTGATTTGTTCTTTTGTTCTATACGTTTTCACCGGTGCTCAACTAAGTGCCCGCTTGTGCTTCTCTGTTACTATCATCTGAGTGCACGTGGAAACTCAACTAATGTTTTATTTCTAAGCTACCATGCAGAACTGTTCAATGAGCGGCCCGATATTCCAGGCAGCGGATTGTGGTTTGAGTAGGTTGGGGTACTGAAACCTTATGTGATGCCCCCTTAATGGACTAAGGACACAAATAAGGCCCTCTGTTGGCCTAAAGTGTCCTACTCACCAAAGGCATTGCAGACACTAAGATAGATGTCCATGCAGGAGTTGACCATCATTGTTCCTTAGGTGGTCACAGGTAGTCTTAAAATCTACTTAGCGGCTGTTATATACCCTGATGCCTAGCAAGAGAATGGGCCACGGATTTTTATTGCCACAGAGCCTCATATTAGTATTGGCATTGCATTGAATCAAAAGCCATAATTACTGATAAATCTAACATTAACTTTTTAATTAACCGTCTAGTTTGTCAAGCCAGGATAAATTGTGATGTTCATCTGCAACTAATTAAGCCTGAAGGCCTGACACACAAAATATACGGTATCAGATCTGACATTTCAACATTCTTCAAACTTTTTTCTTCTTCGAACATTAATTACAAAACCCATTTGTAACTAATGCAACCATTATTAAGGCAAGATCTCACAAAACGCTAGATATTAGGGCAAATATTGAAGCGTAGACTTTAACTCAATTTGCTGCCTCGCAGTTCCCATTCAGAACTTCATTTATCAAGTACTAGGGGGCTGACCTCCAGAAATATTTCACACAGCAGGTGACTGCTTGCATTTTAACACAGAACATACATTGAGCGCTGACGTTGGCTGTTTGCTTTTCATATCGGATGGGAAAGACTTTCGCCAATTAGTAACACGAAGGTCGCCACTCCTGGGAATCCTGTTAACCGATTCCCAACGTAGACCTTAAAATATCACTTATTCTATAGAACTATATTCCTTTTGCTTTGTTAGAATCCCCTGAAGTGATTGTATATCACTAATAAATAAGATTTGCCACAATGGATTTGTTTTGTTTGCATGTTTTACAAACCAGTACTACCAACACTTACTGTATTTGTCGTCCTGGAGGTATACATAACAGATGTGTATATATTAGAGACATTACATGATAGTTGGTCATTGTTCATGGCAGGATGTCTGGGAACTTAATGAGATCATTGTTGGAGAAATATATAACTGTATGCATATATCATTCTTTTATAAAGAATTAAAGATATTATAGGTCCAGCAGGGCAACAACTTGCACTGGCTGGGCTCCCACAGTCCCCCAATCAAGTGTTTAATGAGCTTTTTAGAACCTAAGGCCCCCTCGAGTTGCCAGAACGTTCAGCATACCTGTAATAGCAGCCCCTGGCATATCGCCTACAGAGTTACCAGAAAGCAAAGATCACACAGGACACGCGCTTCACTTTTAATGCACTGCCAGGATTACACTCTGTGGGTTTTTCTTCTACCCCTCAACAATCTGTAATTATGTTCCTTCTTTACTTCCTCTTCTCGCATATCTGCGGCTTTTCTGTAGCGTTTGTCAGTCATTATGGATAAAGTATATAATGGAATAATAATTGCTAAGTAGCTTGTCCAATCCACTTAGCAGTCCCAAAGAAGTGCGGTATGAGTACAAATTGATCCCTTTTCATAAATAGCTGGAAAGGTGTAATGAAAGTGCGATTGTGTAATCTATATGACACTATCTTTTGTTACACTGGGCTCCCATTGTTACTGGAAATGGCTTTATCTGGAAAAATCGTTTGAGGCGGAGGAAGAATACTTAACATTGTTAGTTTGCGCGTCTGATGTACGTCTTGTTCTTTGATGTCTTAATTTATTCAACAAATTGTTGAAGATATTGGCGACCAGTTTCAAGGCGGTAAGAACTCAAATAACAGAACCAAGGAAAAATAAGTAGAAATATGTAAATGTAGAGAAAATGCTGATGTATCCATAGATGCAGGCCCATTAAGTATTCATGTTCCAGGCTGGTTACTTTTAACTCTTCAAAAAGATATTGTAAAGAATTGATATCCTGGATAATATATATATATATATATATATATATATATAAACTTTTTGGTAAGTTAGTTCATAGTGTTAAACTCTATATTATGTGCTGCCCTGTAGTCCCACATTTCATTTTAAAGGTTGTGCTGGTGTAAGAGAGTTGAGATAACGGCACTGAAAATCACAGATCCTTACAATGTCCAAACCCCTCTTTAACACAAATGGCGGAAATGTCACCCCATCTGATGGATTTCCCAGCATATATTATTCCAGACCATATGATTGACAGTAGAAGGCCTGCTGTTTTAGTGATAAATGCTTGGGTCTGCTCTCCATCAGCTGTAACCCACTGGCGTGCAGCAGTTTACAAAGGGAGTTCATTTCGGGAGTTAACAGATACCTGAGAACCATGTGGGTGGGAGAGAGGTCGGCAAGGGCCTGTTGTGATAATCATAGGTCAACCAGTCCCTTAATGCTTAATAGAAGATGCAATCACGGCAGGTTAGCATCAGTTGCAATCTCGCACTAGTCCTGCTGTCAGGACGTGTATTAAATCAGTAACTCATCGCTAAGACAGACACGCTGCGTTAGAGAGGGCTTTCCTTACAAAACAGCATATGTTTATTGGAAACTGGTTATTTGCATTTACAGCAAAGACGGGTTTGCGTCACTAAAGAGTGTATAGAATGAAGAAGAACAATGTTGCCCATCACAAGCAGTTTGGAAACAATATTTTGAGAACAGAACTATCTTTGCCCAGTATATGTCAGAAGGTATATCCGTATTGTTCCTCATTATCCAAACTGAGTGATAAAACATATATGAACCGACATTGCCTTAAAAGTAGGATATGTTTGGCTTTATTCTTGTCCAAGGCAGGTGGACCTCACAGTCTCGTACTGAACACGAATCATTCAAACCTTTTTGACCGCGGGGACTATTATTTCTTTTCTGATGATATGCTTTGTATTGTTTTTAAAACAAAAGACACATTGCGGTTGTTACAGTTGTAATGTTTGTGGTCAGCCTCGCTGAGTATGTTTCATGGCGTTCTCTGCGCAGTTTAGCCGCCATGGGCTAAGGCTTTATCTGCACCAGCGCGTGAGCGATTCTTTATTTGCACTACACTTTGAAGAGGTTACGCTGTCTAGTTTCTCCCAATTACTGGATTCGCGGAAGATAAGAAAGACCAGACGTGTCCTGTCACACAGAGTATTTGTATTTTATTTGGCTTCCTGAGAAATGATTAAAGTTCAGACAAGATGTCCCTTGCTTTTTAATCTAAGATTAAAATCAGCAGCAGTCATTCCTTTTCTCGCAATTACTGCTTAGGAAAAGATTCTCTCTCCAGTAACTGTCGGGCCGCGCAGTCCGGCAGCTTTCCGCAAAAACGCAAAGAATTACTTCTCCCCGATTATCTCTCCTACAGCCGCCGTTTTCTTTGATGGGAAAAGCAAAAGAACAAAAATTCTCAGATAAAGCGAACACAAACAGACGCACTTTGGTATTTTATTCAATAAGTGTTCGGTGGTGGTCCGATTGACGGATAATTTGAAGATCTCCACCCCTCTACTATGCACATTGATAGATGTTAAATCGTGGCGCATTCTTTGCTATGCTGTTCAGGCGTTTATATCCCTTTATTAAATATATCCGGAATGTATTGGAACCAAGCATTGCTTTCATTTTTAATTCACAATGGGAATGCAGCATGTATTAGTCTGTACGGGTTCTTTATTTCTACCTTAACGACTTGGGAAAGGGAAATAAAAACGAAGAAACAAAGAATGCAGCAAAATATTTAATTGAACCTGAGATCTAAAAGCAAAAGTCGTGTGGCAAGCTGTCCGCTCTGGTGTCTAGTCAAACCAATTCCCTCTAAAACCCTCGCTTTGCCCCCAGGCCGTGCTCCCGGGATACGATTGTTTATAGAAATAATGGATTATTTCATCAATCACAACTCTCTCTTTTTGTCTGGTTCAAGTTTATTAAAATGAATATTAGAGACAAAGCACAGCGAGTAATAGAGCAATCTTTACCACGGCTCCATCTAAATCATCTCAATTTTATGTCTATTTGAAAAACACCAGAAACGCTCAATCGAGGAAATACCTTTTTAGTTTTAAAGAGCTAAGAGTGGTAAGTTTTAATATCGATGGAATATCCAAATCTTTAATGGCACGGTTTGATGTTATAGTAATAATACTTAGTAATAATATGTAATCTGGACTTTGTAAGTGAAGAACCTACATCTAATATCACTGGCGAGACAGAGAAACCAGTATAATATTCAGTCGTTTAGAATGGTGTGTATACATGTCAAATGAACAGGAAGGGGTAAACTTCATTTAGAAGTACATCCACAGCAATAAAAGAGTGCGGTGTGCACTGCGTGAGACCAAAATCATTTTTAGCTCTCATCTAATGTTGAAGCAATTAATGAGATCCCCTTGGGTAATTGTCAGTCAAAGAAGAATCAGGGTAGGTTTCATGATGTGCAGAATCGGTGTAATCAGTAATGGGACACTGAGCACACCAGAGACCCCTTTATTGAAAAGCACGTAAACTTTTTTGAGGTCTCCGTAGGGCACTTTGCTGTCTAGGTGCCAGCTGTTCAAGAAACGGTGGCTGGGTTTAAGACAATCATTATGGTCTGTATGTTCCTAAAATGCTTTATAAGGCTAGAATAGGACGTACTTCATCAAAAAGATCAGTCCAGAAACGTTTTTATGTCCGTGACTCCCGTATGCACAGATTCTAGACCCTGACCTTCTCACCATTCTGACAGCCCAGCCAGTTCCTTTACATAGCACTGATTGGCAAAACTTCCCGGTGTGAAGAGACATGCCCTTCTCTGCCATGGCGGTGCAGACACCAGTGCATCGATAAAACCGTGTTGTTAGAATATGCCCAGCTAACAGGAAGACAATCCTTCGTTATCTTTCGAGAGGCATGGGCAATTCCACCTTCCAGGACCAGCTAGATCGTAGATTTCACAGTCTCTTAGTATCCATGTTATTCATTTGCCAAAAGAACAAATCATAGACCGAAGGCCCACCAAGCTCACCCGTAACTATTCCATGACCGGTCCTAGAAGCCTGTCCACAAATTTCCACCAGCAATCAGCCGATTCTTCCGAAACAAGTACATTGAAAAGCATTGGAATGATCTCAAATGTATAAAGAAACGTTTATGCCCATGGTACAATAATTTATCATTTTGCAATAACAAATAACAAATATTATTCTCAAGCTAATTAGGAGGTGCAAAGTCACATTTATAGAGGACAATTGCGCTGTTTGGACTTTCATAAATAAGGTCAGTCCTGATGAATCTATATTTTAATTCTAAAACTTCACTTCTTAAATGAGTTTTCTAAGCTCACTTTTTACCGTTTCCATTGGGAATTAAATGCGGGAGGCGAGGAACAATGGTTTGGCTCCATAATGGAAGAACTTAATGTCATGTGAATTGCAATAAGGGAGATATTCGAAAAATTACAATAAAAAGAAAAGCTCACAATTCCGAGCTGGCGGTCTCGTTTTAGAGAACCGGCTAAGATGAATATAATCAAAAAATCAGTAGCTGTATTTTATTCTTCACTTGACCTTTGTGTATGTCAAAAGCCAGCTTGCTGCATAGAGCAAGTTACTGATTTAGAAATGCCTGCATTTTTCATCTAAAAAATGTTAAGTTAGTATAAGGATGCTTTGTATTTTCTCTTTAACTAGTCCAGGAAGTGTGACACTTTATAAAACGAGGAGGGGACCGGACGGATGCTCTGTTCATTTCAACTTTTAAATGATAGATGTTGGATTTTGCTAAATACGGCTCCTGCTGGGATGGCACCGACTTTTTTCCTGCCATAGGTGGTAGAAGCAAGCAACAAACCCCTAATCCAAACTATTAGTCTAACTGTTCCCTTATACCTTTCATAGCTCTGGCTCGCTCACGTTTAAATACTTTATCCATATGAATCCTACGCATAAACTACAACCAGGGCCTGTAAATTAGGAGTGTGAGCGCCATTCAATTACAGCAGAAAACATTATACGGCAGTTCATTAAAAGCCTTGGATTGCCCATTTCATAATCATATATATTATACTCGTGTTAATAGGCAGAGAGGAAAACATAACTGTATTGATCTGACAGGCCTCCCACTGTATATGAGAACAAATCTCAACTTCTCCTAAACGTTCTTGACTGACACTCCTTACCGGGCCCCTGAGGCGCTTTCTTTGTAAAGGATGCCAAAGCGTGTCTTTATGAAGAATATGAAAGCCGATGTTTGAAGTGAATGGAAAACGCTCCGGAGCGTTAGTATACAGCCAGATTACACGCTGCCTTTTTTAATGACATGGTTCTTTGCAGCGATCTCGGCGCACGAGTCAATATTCAAATGGAGGTTATTCAGTTTTGTAACCATGAGTCGCTTTATGATACTCTAAAAAAAAGATAAGAGGACAGTTTAAAAAATTAGTACCCCACTGATTGGCTGAAGGAGGAGATTGGCAGGATTACGAACAGATACATTGTTTCAAAAATTTACAAAAATACATCGTAACCATAACAGCGAATAGTCTTCCAGAGTAATAACCCAACAAGATGCCTCTGTTACATCGAATAAAAAATTTTTTGTGTGGAAAGCACTTATGAACGCCAATGTTTGATAAACAGGCAAGTGTCTCCGAAACTCCAGGATCCCTTTTGGCATAGTCACCGGCTGACCTATACGGACCCATCATCACCACCTTGGTTGTGGCAAGTATACTTATGTATATTACCTGTATATTAATCTATAACAAAACTGATCGGCTTATCGTAGAAGTAATAACATCCAACCCGTATGTCTTGAAAGTCCAAGTCATGTCATGTAAAATACCTTTTTCTCACTGGGAGTTGGACAGGGCTTCAAGTACAATAAAGACTTGGGGCTTCCCGCAATGAGCAGAGGCGCTGTTATACGCGCCAATCATTCAAAGGGAAAACGCAGAAACCGCACTTAATAGGAATAATAGAGCCTTCGTGTGAACTGACACATTAAAGAATATGACATGGAACTCAAAGATAAATTATTTTAATTGTGATGTTGGAAGTAAAAGAAAAATACTGACCCGGAGCTAATTGGTTATATGAAAGTAGATTTTTAAATTAATTTACTATCCCGCAATCATTCAGCAGAGGCCCAGGCAATTTTCTCCTGGATAAGAGAGTAATTTCTTTGAGAGTGATTGCTTCGGTATTTTGACACTTACAGTTGACAGTTTATTTACATGAAGAAGTCCCGTAGGAGAGGGTGTTTACCAATAGATGCTGTTATGTACTTATTGTTTTTATTTCGGAACGTCTTGGAATTAAGCTTCTATAAGCCTACAGCAAACAGCTACAAACAAAATGTGTTGTAACCAGGTGTACGGCCATTGTGTTATTGGATGGATGAAAAGCGATGACGGTGGCAATCTCCGTAACATAGCCAACGAGGGGGGGCAGGTGTCAATTTAATGAAAGAGAAAATTGTGTTCACTCAGGAAAGCCGTAATTAAAATAATTGATCCTTCACACTTCACAGGTATATGCACACTGAGCGTTTTCGGTTTAAGTGCCTTCTTTGGAATGAAGACCTCATATTGTCATTGCGTACAGAATGGCTGCATGGACCTACAGTGGCATCCATCATGGTGCGTGGAACCATCTTTGGAGTTTGTCAGTCACTCGCACGTCCCGACCCAAACCTTCATATTCGGACTTTTATTGTAGCTTGAATTTACCTGTAGGACAGGAGGCAAATATTCTGAGTGACATGTGATACATACAAGCGACAAACATTTCTTGGCAAATATATTTTTGGATATAGTGCTACTTTTGTGGAAGAGAATGGCAGGAGGATTGACGTGTACTAATCCGCACCTGTAGCAGAAACTCTATTATTTTTCACAAATAAACCAAAATAAATAAAGTCAGGAATGAATGCAGACGCGGTGACACCTAACCTTCAGCAGCCATAGCGAGAGTAAGCTGTAGAATAGCGCAGGGTTCACAGTCAGCCGTGGATAAGCTCACATCGCTTTCGCTGCCCTTTTATGTGGACACAGTTGTAAAGTCCATGGCTGATTAAACACGATAATGATGTTCATTTGCTGGCCACTAATGAATAGAAATGAACTAGACATTTGATAAAAATGATTTACCAAATAACCTGCGCTGAAAAATCAGGCAACTTTAATATTAAAATGCAGTGCTTGTTATGTCCTTTTCTAGCTGATTTATTTCTGCCCATCCACATCCTCACTTATGGCTGTTACAAAATGTATAGATCAGAAGTAAAGGCATTGCTTATCCCTGCGGAATGAAGACACCCTTTAAATATACTGCCCTTACCCCGTAAGACCAGCCGGTACAACGGGTTCCCCTGTTAGTCGTATAACTGCAGTCAGGTTTAAAGAAACATTATATAAATATTTTGAGCGGTATGTACTCCTGACATATTTTGTGTAAATTCCCAATAATAATAATAATAATAGCTGAATCCACTTGTGAGTAAGCACTTCGATGGAGCCCCTGTGTGAGTGCTGTACATCCCACAGCGACACAACAAGTAAGCAGGACAGAGAAAGCTCTGAGATCCGGTGACCGTGGAGGCCGTTGGAGTTCAGTGAACTCATTGTCATGTTCCAGAAACCAGTTTGAGATGATGTGAGCTTTGTGACATGGTGCATTATCCTGCTGGAAGGAGCCATCAGAAGATGGGTACACTGTGGTCATAAAAGGGATGGACATGGTCAACAGGAGTGGCACCCGGTGGGGTCTTCTGCTGCTGTAGCCCCTCTGCTTCAAGGTTCGACGTGTTGTGCGCTCTGGCAAACAGATAACTCCACTAGCCATACCTACTTTACAATTATCCCCACCTCACCATATTCAACAAACAGGCAGTATCTGGAGATATCTATCACACAGCAATATGTGATACAGACTCATCGGAGGCAGCAATGTAGATACAGCAGGCAGTGAGCTGGCTGGGTTTCCTTTCAGTTTAAGTAATTGTATCTTTTTCACATTCATACAGTAGCCCGGCACACATGCTGCTTCTCTCAGCAGTGTTCAATCTATTGCACATTTTCCACATATTTGGGATTGATAGAATTCCCATAGATCAGGCAAGGCGGAATAGGGTAAAGAAATAAACGCTGGCGATTGCAGCCAGGCATTAATGCGGGAAGGATAAGATACGATTGAACCTACAGTTTTTAACATCGGGGGTCTCTAGTTAGCTGCGAATCACCGAAATTCCTTTTTGAAATGCCTCAAAAATCTCTGCCTCCGGCTACGATACTCAACTTATTAGTCAGGATAGCATCTGCTAGAAAACATACTCTGTATTATTAATTTACAAACAGTTCACGGGAGTCTGAACTTGGTATTTTTCAAAGTGCTTTCGGTGCTGGAATACCGATGTAACGTTTAAAATTATATATCAACAGCTACTGTATACCTTACTATAGATAAATATATATGTTAGAATAGAGATCTTTTCCAAGGCTAAAGAAAGAACGTGGGTGGTTGGTGATAGATCCACTAGTGCATGGTATGAAGTAGAATTCCTGGATATATATATATATATATATATATATACACACACACACATTTATGTAGGCTTGGCGTATACAGGACTGCAGGTATATGGGGAAGAAGGTCTATCGATAAATGACTGGTCTTCCAGGAACATCACTTAGGTTCCCAGCCTTACGTTCTGCTTTTAAATCTCCAATTTCCAGGAGAAAATGCCGAGTGAGCGCACGTTTACAGCACAGGAGCTCCCATATAGCATAGCGATGCAGCTTCTAGGAAACAATCTCAGGACAAAAGGCGAGTAGATTGTGTTTCAGGAAATCTGCCATTCCTCCCTGTTCGCTCGCTATTACACGCTCTGTGTATTTGAAATATAGCGCAGCAAGTTAAAAGTCCTGATCCACCTCAGTACACATCAGATCATTACAGTCCATAAAGGAAAGATACAAATTGCGGGGCTGTGGTCGGTAAAATTCACCTTGCCCTCTATCTTTTTTCTTAGTAAATTACAGGTGGTCTACATCTACCAGGATTCTCAATTAATGCCTTCTCTGCAAGCTTCTCTGCAGCTCGAGTAAAAGCATCAAAGCCACCCAAAGTGTTCAGGTAGTCGGCGAGGCGTTAGTTCAGTCTTTGTGCTTAGCACAGAACGCTGTAAACTATTATTATTATGATTACATAGGGCAGCATAATTCCTCCTACACCACATAACTGTCACTGCAATTAATCGCTACATTCTTACTGCATCTGTCACAATGTATTTGCCTGTAAGAATGCATTAGCGCATAAAAAACAGCAGTCCTTTACAAAGCGTTAGTGTGTGTATGTGTGTGTGTGGGGGGGGCGTAATAGTTTGTGCAACTTAATAAATTGTTGTGGTAATTTTATGCTTCGGCACGCAATATAAAAAACTATAGTTATATTACCTACAGTCTGAAATATCATTCTCATATTAGTTTCTACAATTAAAATATTCACTAATGAGCCAATTTAAATTATTTTTGCGCATTCGATTCTTTTTGTACTAATGTTTATTAAACAAAATATTATTCCAAAAAAGATCACTTGGAAATAATTGTATTGAATGCAGAAACACGTATTAAACGTGCAGTCGTGTGGAGGGGTACAGAGTACGGTACGTTTACAAGGCATGGGGGATTCTGTTGAATGAAGTAGTGTCCGGTTGTATAATTCTGTTCAATGATACATTAAGATGCTCTTTGGAAAGATGCAGTGAACGTTGTCTTTGCATTAGCGAGAAGCTGGAAACAGTTCAGATTTGATCCTGGTTCCTCTAATAGCTAACAAGTTTTTATTTTATTTTTCACAGAAATGCCCTTCTTCTGATTTCCAGTTTAAATAGTGCAGATTAAATAGTGCAGATTAAATAGTGCAGATTAAATAGTGCACTATACTGCTATAACAGTAATGCCTTCTCTGTAGGAAGCGTGATAGCGTGGGACCAGGGCAACATCCCACAGCTACACGCCACTTAACAGAACGACACCGCAAAACGCACCGCGTGTTTACCGCTGAAAACTGTTGCTTCTAATTGCCTTGTCATTATATGCTCCGTGGCTTGAATATTAGATATTGGTGGATTTAATTAGAGCAGCCGTAGTGTTTCCAGTGAGCAGAAGGAATTGGATGTGGATACGTAAGCTTTGTAGCATGCTGGCAAGTGAGAGCAATATGCAAGGCAGCCTTGGCAGAGATATACTGTACATCGGATTAAAGCGCTTGTTAATTTAAATGTCTCTGCTGGCTGTGGTCTCCATGTGATGGAATATTAGATGGGCGGCACCTCTGGATTCCAATGTTACAGGAGCTCTTAAGTTGCGTGGTGTCTAAATACGGGTAAAACAATTAAAATGTTACTGAGAGGGACTTACTGCAGGTTAAGCTACTTAGTCTGGTATTACGTTAGACCGGTACTCGGGTAAATATTTAAAAAAAACAGACTCTGATTTGTTGATTGGCGTCACACGCTCATGGATGCCAGCGATGTAATTAATTAGCTGCATTCCTGGCTGTATTTTGTTTCAGATGATTCAGATCATTTTACTACAAAAGCTTGCACATTTGCAGCATATTTGCATATATAATTTGTATTGTCTTTTCCTAAACAGAATGCCAGTGTCACGCTGCAATGCAAAGAGTTTTCACACTGGGTAACAGTAGTAATAAGGTCCATTTTTTGTTTCTTTCCAGTTCTGTTTGACGACTGTCAGGGGAACAAAGAGGTGGCATACGAAGTCTCAAGCCCAGATTTCAAAGTGCAGCCTGACGGGTCACTAATTGCATTAAGAAATGTTACAGAGGCAGTCCGGGCATTGTTCATTCACGCACGCTCAGCTCATTCTGATGACATGGCAGAAGTCAAGATACTCGGGAGGAAAGACAGACACAACTCATTAAAGGTAAGGCTTTTTTATCAGCTGCTTTACATATCTGCAATGTTTTAAAGGTAAGATGCAAACCTTTACGATGCAAGAAAGCTAACAGTGCCTTCTTAAAGCATTGGAGTAGCATCTCAATGAGTCCAACTTTACCTACATAGCTCACCGAGATGCTGCCTTTTCTGTTACTATTTTTGTGTAGTAGATTAGAGGTACAAACATGTTGGGTTATTTCTGTGTTCGCAGTGAGGATATACTTGTATCTTGTAGACATGCCTCACCCCCACCCTACCCCTGTAGCCATTTAGCAGCAGCTGTTAAATGTTCTTGATTACTCCCATTGGCACTGATAGTTCAGCACCCGATTCTGAGCCTCCACCAACACCGGCAGCGTTACTGTTACAGAGAATGAGAGCGTCAGGCAGACGTTTCTGAGCTTGGCACCACAGAGCGGCAACCCTTTCAAGCGAAGGGAAAAAAGGAAAGGCAGCATGCAGTCCTGCAGCAGGATGGGTGCGTTACTGGCATAACATACAACAGTGTGAGCTGAAATGATTAAATGGAATCTACCAGGCCCTTAAGACACTGCCTGGCTACACATGGAAACAGGTGAAAGCAATAATTAGAAAGAAGAAAGCACCTTGGAAAAGCATATTGCTACAGCAAAGTTCACAACAGCAAGAATTTGTAGGTGTTATGAACCCAAGAGGAGGAGGGAAAGTGGCTCCAAGGCAGAAAACAATTTTGTTTCATCTCGCTAGGGGTGCACATGCAAGAACCCCCATAGAGATCTGTTTGAAATCCGTCTTGGTCGGTTTGCTATCAGTGTCTAACACATCTGTCGATCCCACATGGAGAGAGATTCTTTTAAATGAAACCTATTAAGAAAAAGGCAATAACAAAACATCTCTCAGAGAACATCCTGGTAACAAGTGACATTCAAAGCTGTCACAAACAATATCAACGGAAGAAATATGTCTCGGGGAGAAAGCTGGTCTGGCATTCAGTACAGAACGCTTTGATTGCTGCAGTATAATCCCTCGATGTGCGTAGACACTATCCACTTTGCGAACAGTTAACAGAAACTTCATCAGACTATAATTTTATACCTAAAATTGTAGCTCCTCTTGGCCTTTTGACTTGACTATTTTATTATCCGGAGTTTATGATTTATTTGTATTCCGCAGCGATAAAAGAAATGAAGCAGCCGACCAAGTGACCATTAAGACTCTGTTATGATTACAAGAAAAGCAATCATTCTTTTTGCACCTAGATAATTTCTCCCCCTTCTCTCTGTAATTGCTGTATCCAAGAACTGTACACCAGCCTTTGGTATTCATACTCCTTGTTCCTGCTTCCCATTACATTTCCAATCAAAGAGCTTAATGCTTAATTTTATAGAGACAAATGCATTTTAAATAACTGTTATAAAGACACCGGAGGACCATAAATATTTCATGCAAGCAGATTTTTTGCTGATTAGTCTTGTATCGGAGGAGAGCAGTTGCTGAAAAATGTTTGCAAGCCCTTTGGTGCTGACGGGTTAAAGGTGACCCGCAGACACAAATTGAATCGGCGGCCACTTATTCCGCACTAATTTGTTTTGTACGTTTCGGGGACTATTTCGGTTTGCTTCACAATATACTTTTGCAAAGTTCTCGGCATCTCGGAAATGGGTATTTTATTTTGTCACCGGATTCCATCAAAACAGTTGAAACCGCAAAATAACTTGTCACGGTGAAAATGAACCTGCTCCATATACAAAAACTGTTTCCATAACCTGCCTGATATGTTTTACACCTACCCCAGGACGATTAATTGTCTGCTGTCTACAAGTTAACAGCGTGGACCCAGAGGCGTGTACTGGATCGTTACGGTTAGCATTAGCTTTTACACCAAAATATACTTCCCATTTAGATTCATTCATACGCACACACCAAGTGAAAATTTCTGTGGACACATTTTCCATTCACTATAATATATTTTTCTAAAGAGTAAAACGTATTCAAAGTTGACGAATAACTTTCTTTCTTGGCTTTAAGGCATTTGATCATGTTTTGGAAATGTCATAATTTAGGAAACCTTGGCTTGTTTTACGATACCGCCCTGGCCATTATTTACTAAAACAAACTCGTTTCTACTCGGAAAGAGCGCGTAACACGGCCGGTGATTATTTCCTATGGCTTAGTTAAATATATTTAATTGAAAAAAAAAAAAAAAAATGTGGTGCGGGTGTGATAACTAAAAAGGAGCCTCGGGAAAAGTTTTAATTGAAAACCATTATGGTTGTTCTTAACCATAACATAAAATACTTTTTAATTAATCCCCTGGCTGCCTGGGGGACCACGAGATGCTTTGCATGTATATATATATTCCTCTCCAAAATCCAGAGGGTTAAAAGCCCCCTTTTATTTTCTGCCATGAACAACGGTGCGTTTTCTCAAATGCAAATCATTTCCTTCCCTACGAGGAAGCTGAGAAGAAGGTTTTTTTGTGTGTGAAATATTTGTGTTTGTGCATACAGAATTACCAACGTCCCCCACAGGCGGCAATAATTCTGGGTAGATTAGTTTATCACGCAGTAATTCTCTGCCTTTGCACGCCATTTTTCAAACAGACGAATCAATTCTGATTAATGTGAAAGAACATCATTAAAAAAAGTTCCGGCCCTTCTGAGTAAACACACAGTGCCTCAGAGTAAAGTTTGTTTTACAAACCCACAGATCCTAGTGTATATGAAATAATTACCAATATAAACTACAATACATAAGCTACTGAACAGCTAATGGATAGAGTGTACTTTCTAAGTACCAATACCAAGGAGATGCGTGTATATATACATGTGTGTGTGTATGAATGTGTGTGTGTATGAATGTATATATATAGATAGATAGATATAGATGTATATATGTACTCGAGCTGCCCCATATCTCTGGAATCTACTTCCACTGAACCTTCAGCATTCACCCTCCCTCCCAACATTCAAGAAACATCTCAAGTCTCGCTTCTTCAGAGAAGCCGCACCATCTTAGCTGCTAGAACTTCCGTGTCACTGATACAACCACACTACCTCTCACCCGTCTCTGTGCCTTATACACCCCCCACACTACCTCTCACCCGTCACTGATACCCCCCCACACTACCTCTCACCCATCACTGATACCCCCCCACACTACCTCTCACCCATCACTGATACCCCCCACACTACCTCTCAGCCATCACTGATACCCCCCACACTACCGCTCACCCGTCACTGATACCCCCCCACACTACCTCTCACCCATATATATGTCGGTGTGTGTGTGTGTGTTTGTGTGTGTATTGTTAATTGTGACACTTAACAATGCAGGAAGGGTAGCAGTATCGCACACAATGGCCTTTTGCTGCTGAGTAGGCTATATGATGTTTTAGCAGGCTTTCTTGTTTTTAAAACAAATATTTCATCACAATTAGTATATATAATTGATCTTGGTTTTTCCACCAAGTGAGGTCCCAGAAAGCGGCCCTGTAAACATGCTGTGCAGTCCAGTGCCTAGCGTGTACTCCGGGTAGTTAACACCGACGCAATGGAAAACTAGTCCTTCATTTGTTTTGCGGTTAATAATATTTTATAAGCAACAAATAAGACTTTTCCCTGTTGCTTCCAGTTAATTTGCATCACAAAATAAAATACCCCGCTGCTCCAACTCCTTTCTTCACTCTTTCTTGAGAATAATTGCGCAGGCTCTATCCATGCAGGTAACTGCAGTCCGGTACAAACTAGAAGTGACCGCTAACAGTTGGCTTGATTATACGTCTTTTTTGGAGCAATGCTGATTGTTGATACAGTTTTTTCACCATCGGCGGAAAAACAGCAATTACTCTTTTTGCTCCATGGCAACCAAACTAGAGAATAAAACGTATTTCTACAATGCCTTTGGCTTAAAGTTGGTGGTAAATTATTAGTCATCTAGAAACGGGCATAATAATTAAAATTATATCAAGCTATAGTTTTCTCGTCAACTGGAAATATATACTTACATTATTTCTCATGCTGTAGGAATTCATTTATGTGTTAGCGGTTTTCAGACTGGCCAATTGTTTTGTTTTGTACTACTAAAATATATCAAAACCACGGAACCGTCCAATTCTAAATTTTATAAACTTTATTTTGGTCAAATCTTTACTTTTTATTATTTTTTTTCTGATTATTTTTGTTTTTTAATGTTTGACTCTCAAGAGTTAAAAAATTGGACATGTACAAATAAGCTTAGTGTTAGCTGATGGCGAATCCCACGTACGGCCCATTATAGAACATTTTTACAGTCTTGTAAGCTGCACTTTTCAAGTATAGTGTCTGGTTATGCAGAGACACCCAAACAATGTAATTTAGTTTTACTCCAATAAGCAGTAAATGCTTTGATCAAATGCACATTGACACGATTATTTAGTATCAATCAAAACATGGCAGATAAGGACATTGGTACGTGCTCCTGGATGGTAATTCTTCCCGCTTGATTGACATTAAGTGGTAGGTTTTAACAGTGCCTTGTTACACCGAGTGAACAAAACACAAATAGCTTAGCAGAGAATATGAAAATCACCAGTTCCAGACACGCTCTTCCATATGTTTTCCAGTAAACTTTCAGTACACGGCATCTTGTACTTGTATATTTGGCGGCTAGATTAGTTAGCACGGGATTTAAACTCAACTGGGGAAAGAGAGCATAGTGTTTAGTGCTGTGCACTTGTTATAGAGGATTGGCTTGATTCGAATAATTGGACTTTCCATTACCAAGCTTTGCGATCACTTTATAGTCGACATTACAGCTGGCAAGAACACTATTTACAATGGGAAACAGGCCTACGGTTCTTTCGAAAGCTAACATTGGGCGGTCGAGGAGCCAGGATTGTTCCTATAAGAGGAACCTACATTCTGTACACGGGAAGGGTTGTCCATTGGTGTAGGGTTGTAGGGTTCTCCACTGGATGAGTGTTATGTTTGTATCAGCCTCCTATGTTTTTTAAACAGACCTGCCTATCTCCACCTATTGTTCTGTGATGAATCTAAACCTTTTGACTGGTGCTTCCAACCTCCCACCATTCCTCAAGAGGACCACTCATCTTTAGATATGGTGCAGATGGTGGACCGTGGAGTCCTCTGTCCCTCTCAGGGAATTAAAGAACTGATGAAAGGTCACGATTATGTGTTCCTTAATGGGATGTCTGGCCGGTGGCTGCTAGAAAACCCAAATGTTGAAATGTATAAATTAAATATTGCCCAGGGCTCTGCGTATTCAGCCAAGTGAGAAAGGGAGGCCCACTAGCTACAGGCTTTAAAGAGAATATGAGAGAATATATATCGTGCAATATAAAGTGTATATTTCAAATAAGATCCCGTTCTCTCTTGCAAATTGCCTTGGAGAACTAACAGACTAAAATATATTATCCCAAATCTGATTGCTGTTATAGCATCGCTTGCATCTTATCTTAATTGACTTACCATATTTATAATGCAATTATGATGAGCTGCAACCCTTTTTTCAGGTTCAGATATCAATATGACATCAAAAGGATGATTACCTGAGATAATTCCCTCCCACTCTCATTTTTTCCCCATCCATACCGAATGCGGCGAGGCAATCCATCGGAGATCAGAAGCCCACCCCAAGCCTGGCGTGCCTTTGAAGGCACATAATTATTTTTATTACACTGAGAGGCTTTGGCATCAGTTAGAAAAAAAATAAAAATAGAAAAAAAACCGTCTCTGTCCTGAAATCTCAATGTGACTAAAATCAATTTTCGAATGCAAATTGCAGTGGCATAGGTGATGTTTTTCATACGCAATAAATCGCTTGTCTGCGGTTTTGATCTAATAGCCGCATAAACAAGAGAGATTGGTAGCACGGAATTGCATTATACACAGCGAAGTTTTCTGCGTCTGGAGAAGCCCATTGAAATCATTTAAAGGTAAAAAGTTTGGTGGTAAGGGTTAATAGGTAGGTATCAGTGGCTCAGCGTGGTCCTCATCCTCCCCTTTCAGATCTTTCTTTTCAATTAGCTCCACTCACATCTTTTGGTTCAGGCAATTTTGTGTGACAAGAATCTTCCCCTTTGGGAAATCTACATGAAGGGCAGCCCTTCTGTCAGCCAAATTCTACAAAGTGTTTTTTCTTCCGCATAATGATAAGTAACCTAGAAATGACAGGCGCTAACCCGGACGCGTACGCCATCTCTTGGGCGGCTTCTTGTGATCTGCTGCCACATTATGTCCTGCTAACCTCAAACATGCCTCACGTTATTAATATTGGAAGGCTTTCTGTTACCAGCAGCGCAACTGGCAACACTAGCGCTATGAGCATCAGAGGCCTGTAGCAGGCAGGGTCTATATTAAACGTGACATAGATTTAATGATTTAAAATGTATCTGACTCACTAGAATGGATGGGGCCTCCGGGCCAAGTGTGGAACTAAAAAGAAGTAGTGGAAGAAAATAAACGTGGAAAAAGTCTCTTAATCCTCTGGAAAAAATGACTTTTTTTTGTTCCTCGTTAAAACTTTCCTTTTTTTCTTTCTTGTAATTGGTGTTTTTTTTGCTGGGCTTTGCCTAGCTCTTGCAAAAACATCTTCTGTATAATCATTCTCCTTCAGCCTTATAAGTTCTGTCTCCTACGCGTTTTTAGGCCGTTGAGACATCTGTAACCATGCAACCACATCCAAAGCTTGTGTTTGTGAAATGAATTACAGGCACGTTCTCTCTCCATCCTGTGCTTTCGATAAGACATTTCAGTAGATGTCCCGTCATCACCAATGATTTCCACAAGCTTAGTCCTCGACATTGGTGTCCTGCCCGGATAACGTCAGACGCAGAATGTTCCTGTAAGACCAGATCCAACACGCGGCAAGAAAGCGTCAGTTTCCACTTTCCTCAAAACTGCTAAATAATGGGGGAAAAAACAATAACACACACACACCATTTCTCATGTTTTTTTGATTAAAAGGTGTTTTTAGATGACTGATCTGCTTTAGGTTTCACCCAACAAAGTATTTCAATAACACAACAAAGAAAGGCAAACTACATAAACTCTACATACATGCGCTCAGCCATACGGCTCTTTGTAGTTAATCATCGTTAGGAGATTAGAACAATTATAGAAAGCTTTGCTATGATTAGAAAATTCATTTGATCCCCCATTTCTTTATTATTTCAGATTTTTCCAGATGCTCGCTGCCTACCTGATTATGTTGTAACAGAATTTACCCGATGTTTTGTTTTTCTGATACTCCTTTTTTCTTTACTGCTTACATACATACAATAGAAACGTTGAATTCAGCAATTTCAAGGCAAAAAGAAAGTCCCATAGATGCTAATGCTCTGTTTGATCCCAGTTTATTTGCTTCATTTGCATCACTTTACACCAGGAAGGCCTCGCTTCTACTGTACGCCGATAAGTTACCCCGTTGCCACAGAGCCTTACATCCCAGTTACATTTATCACAACCTGAAGTTCAGCTTTACAGTGTAGAACCTTTAGTAAAATGTGCCAAGGGGTGCATGATTATGGGAGAAGAAACCTAACCTGTAATGAATACTCGTATATCTTAACTATTGGAAATGATGTGAATCTGGGTTCCTAAATATATGGTATTCCATCAGGCGAGACAGCTCCAACCTTCATTATGTCTGCAAGCCAAAGATCTGGCGAGGTATAAACCAAACCAGTGCTATAAAAACGATCCTCTTTTAGCTCTGGAAACTAATCATCGTAAAATTGAATCCCTGCAGGAACCTAAAGTATCCGCAGTTTTTTTAAAATATATAATTCTTGTTTCTGTGGCTCATCGTTACACAATTAAATTCACTGCTCTCTGCCAAATGCCCATTAAACTTGTGCGGACAACAGTTTTGCAAAGTATTTTGCCCGGTCATGTATAACCGACTCCTGGAGGTTATTACTTTTTATGCTTCTTCTATATCATTCTTTGTTCTGTGATTCCCTCCCATTTAGCGCGATGCCATACCCGCCATGATTAAGTCGAAACACCGGTGTTCCAAGTTGTTTGTTTTCTCATGTGCGAGCGGCTCCCTAAGGCTTTCTCCATACTCTTTACAAGCCAACCCTGCAAAGATAATACGATGACTTGTTTCAGCAAGTTAGAGCTCACATCTTTTTAACTTTGCTGATGGAGAATACTTATGGGAGCAGCTAAGCATGAGAATTGTGTTTGATTTTTACATCTAAATAATCCCACTTTTCATGGAGTTATTTTATGTGAGTTGGATGGCCCAAGCTTCCTCAAGCACAGTAGACTAAAGTTGGAATAAACACCAACAAAAGATGGTACGTTGAAATATAATAATAATAATAATAATAATGCTTTGCTCTGACACTGACTGATAATTCCCTGTATTAGTGTCTAGAAGAGACCTTTCCACCATTTAGCCGGGAGTCCTAACAGATTCCTCGTTGTATGGTAATATACACCCTTCAACTCGAACAGCTTCATTCAGACGCAATCCAGGAATAAATTGCCCCCTTCAGTGTCCTCTTCACCCAGAACCACGCTGAGACGATCACTTTTGTCAGTTTGCTGACCTTCCTAGAAAAACCTTTTAGCCGAGAGAGCACTCCGATAATTAAATTTGTATCTAGAGCTGCAGAATTTCCCAAGGATGAGTGAACAGAGGCAGGGTTTGAAACACAAACCACGGCTCATAGCAAACCAGACAAATGTAGCATCATGCATGAGCAGGTCTTAGTTGTAAAGAGATGTGGAAAATTACCCAGTTTTTTCTCCCTTTTTTTTGCCTCACTGCTATGTGCCGTGCGCAGAATGCTGATAAAAAGCCTCATTCTTTGCGTATAAATAGCCAGTGGCAATAATCAGTCAGTACAGAAATTAAATTATGGGCCCAGAACAGAAAATGTAGTCTAAGCCATTGAATATAATAAATTGTGAATATTTTCTACTCCCAAGAACACCTTTAAATATGTCACTAATGAGTGCTTCAAAATGACCTTCCTGTTAATCATAAAACAAGCAGCTTGTTGGGAAATACTGCTGATGTTAGGTTCCAGCTAAATTGAATGTTAACTGTGTCTGACATTATTTCAAGTTAAAGGGAAAATATAATGAATATTTCTTCTGTTTTGTTGAGTATTAAGCAGTGTAGCCGGACATTACGGGACCTGGAAGAGTAATTTACTCCCTATATCTGGGATGTTTTGGAATCAGCAGAAGGTTGGTTTGACCTGAAGCTCCAACAACTCATGAAACTATGTACACGCACCTTGGTAATTAACGAAAGAGTCATTTATACGGTAATTTGAATGATAGGACAGCTAGTGAGCTACACCCAGAATCAGATAAGAGAAATGGGGTGAGACAAAGCAGACAACAAAATATGGGTACGCTTTGAACGCCATAGTCTTAATAAACGCCATGATCTTTTCTGCCAAATATGCCATGAATGATAGCTTTAGTTGCTTGGTGTAATGGAAAATGGATACCGTTTTCTGAAAGGAAAGAAAAAGAAACATTATGGAGGTTCTCCATTATTTTGCTCGCCGGTCATACTGAGGACCTGTCTATGTTGGACCCTGTACCGAAAAAATCTATTCTGATTCATATAGCCGTTTGCTAGGAAGTGAATCATTCGATGGCGTATACTAGTGTATAATGAGACACATTGCTGCTGTGATTCATTCACGTTCATTCTTTTTAAATAATGAATACATTCAAGAACGTTATTTTAAAATAAATGTTAGAGGCGCGGAATATTTGACTGAAATTGTAATCAGCCCAGAATTACTATTCAAGTATTTGAGTTATTTATTATAATCATTGCAGACTTAATGAAAATGTTGGAGTTAGTGATGTTCGTTTCGGTAAATTAATGTAATTCCTTGTCTTTTTGTGTATATCCAGAGACACGGTGCCTAAAGGTTCATTTCTCTTTTGACTTTTGAAAATCCCATTGACTTATTCCATATGAACTGCTACCGGATAGCGAGGGCGCAACATATATGTAGAAATGCAGAGTCCGTGCAAATCAAACTGGCCAGGGCCCGGCACGTGCTGGAACGGTCTTCGTACTTCATTATCTTGTCATACCTGATATCTTGCTTTTGAGTGGCGTTCCAAAAGGAATGAAATGACATGCAAATCGATACAGCCCCTTAAATGATGTGGCTGAGCTCAACTCGAAGATGTGAACTTTAGATAAGAAAGATTACGTAAGAAAAATCCTTGAGAGCGTATAATTCCTTTAGCCCTTTTGTATCTCCCATACAACCCCCTCCCTTCCATATTCATTCTTCACTCTAGACGAGTTTCTTGGCGTGTTGGTAGCGACACAGCCATAAACCCTGGCCATTGTCTCACGTTTCCTCCATTTGGCACAGCTTAAAATTAATTTCACTTGTTTTGGCTCGGAGCGGAAAATGTGCGTTCTAAAGATAAAATTCCCCTTTTACACACACAGAGGCAGCGTTTAAGAATGCAAGGTAATTGAAAGCAAAAAAAAGGGCACAACAATGAATTCCTATAATTACGATGATGAACGCCATATTGTTGCCTGATTGTTGAGCCAAACCGTCAGCCAGAGAAATTTTACTCCCTGAACAAAAAAAGCAGGACATTGCAGACCTTCTTAGTATCGTGTTTTTGTGTTCCCTGGATATGTTCCTCTAAGTAGCCAGTACATATGTAGACACGTAATGCTTCTCTTTGGCGGAGTTTTTATTGAGGGACTCATTACCACCACAGTCCCTCCTTAGCAATGCCATGGGAAAACAGTCGTAACTTTACATTGTGAAGCTGAATTAGTTCAAAGCACAAACCCAGAAGGGTTGTTTGCACTCATTTGGACGAGCGGTATTGGAAGGTTTCTATTCCTCTGCTTATTTATCATATAACTTGTGCTTAAAGAGAGCTGTATGGAAATGTGCTCATTATCCCACCCTGTTGTTTACTTTATTAAACTTTCCTTGTTTTTTTTTTTTCAACGTAAAGCATTTTCAGTCCCAACAGGGAAAAACGCTGAATAAGTAAAAACGAATATTATTTATTATTAATTATTGTCAGTTTGAAGGGTGAAGGCCTCTCTGCTTCAAAATGCTCTCGAGAAACTTTATTATTACAGGTTAAAGAAACCATCAGACGCTACTTTGTGAAATCCCAAGGGGGGGGACCTATCAAGGACATTAAACCCGAAACATCATCTCGATGTCCAAAGCCGAACCATCCAAGCAGATGAGAGAGATTTCCTCTATTAATATCCAAGGGTTAACACACATCGAGCATACGACATTAGCGAGGAACTGAGACACCTTCTTATAAAGAGAATTATTTAAGGTTTTTGCTGCTTTTCTGAAAGCTCTAATTGAATATTTATTGCTGCCGGATAAACTCCTAAAGCAGGAAGATTTATTAGCGAAAGAAACATTTTTAGAGGTTGGGGGGGGGTTAAGAAATAGAGTCACAACAGGGTGACTACATAGACTCCCCCTCTCTATTTCTGTAAGGCTTTTAGGCGCTAATGGGATTTTCTTTGTGTTTGCCACCACCTGAGTCTCGGCTTTTAAAATTCATCACTCGACGTTTCACACATGGTTTTTGGGGTCAAATTTCCCTTTCAGGTATTATATTAGACAGCCCGGTGATGTGCGTGGAGCACGCTGCTCACACAAGCTTCTTGAGCCGCTAATGTACGATAAAGGCTTTGGGTTATATTTTTTTTCCCCACCTAAAACCTTTCTTGCAGCAATTCAAGGATACCCAGAGGCCTGTGTAAATCCATCAGCACCTGCTATGGGTTTGCCGGGGGATTCTGGAGGGCTTATCTGGAGGATTAAAAAAAATGGAGTTGTCACCGGGATGATATTTGAAATTTAAGAAGCAATAAGGATAACATTTGATCCTTTTCTTGGTTTTATTGAACACGGAGGAAATAATGCACTTTTCGTTGCTCTAAAAAGAAATTGAACGATTACACTTCACAAAGTAATAACGAGACTGTTATTTCCAGAAGGCATAGCCAACTCCCGGTGTTAACTTTGTATCTTTAAATGCATTGTATATGATGGGACTGTAAGCTTTTATAGACGGGAGTCTTCCCTCCTAATGCCCGTATACCTGTCGCACCTACATTCAGTATATAATCGATGGCCACAATGCGGAGAACACCTCTTGTTGTAGAAAAAAGGTAAAGTAAGACATAAATAAGAAAGTTGTCTCCGGTTGCCTCCAGATTCTTGGCTCTTTACCTTAACTATCGGCTTGTCCTTGACAGTCCTGCGTTTGTCATACCTTGTATCGGGTGCAGTATTCTTTGTAAAGGTTTTTGGATATAGCCTCTAAAAACTAAATGCATTTTTCTCTGCTGGGTTAAGATTTAAATCTCGGATGCACCGACTATGCCCCTCTCGTCGGTTCTCAGCCTAATGTCTGCAAAATATCGGAGAGAGTGACTAAAAATAGGTGGATTGCTGTGAACTGGATAGAGATGTTCCTTGCCGCCTGTTTAAAAAATGTAAATGTGCTTTTTACCAGAAATCCAGGTCTGGGCGACAGAGATTATACAGCCTCTTTTAAACCAGAAGCCTGCGGGTGATAGCCGGTTAAAGCCTTCCCCAAACGCACCCTTGAAAATACTTAATACCAATCAATAACGTGCAGCGGAGTGACTTGGCTTTCCTCTGCCGTGAGTGTAGATATTCTACCACATCGAATTTATTGGAGTCTCCAAATGACAAAGAATGTTACTGTCTCCCTAATAACGACTAATGAGCTCAGAGATGCTCTAAATGCTCTTTGTGACCAATCGATATGTTTACAGGGTCCTTGTTTATTCCATCAAGAGTAATGCAGCATGTTAGGAGATACAGGTGACAAAGAACCTATAGCAGAGGAGGGGGGAAATACCTTAAAGGTTTCGACCCCATGGTGAAATAATATGGGAAGATTCAAATAAAGCGCTCCATGAGTTTCTTTTAGATCTAGAAGGGATCAGTGTTTCAGACCAGTAGTTGTAGTGTTTTATGGGTGAAGGTAGGAGCGACTGCATCGTATAAAGTTAAAACAATCAGCATTGTGTAAATCGTCAGAATTCTGAAGTTTAGCATTCACACCAGTAATGGTTGATGTTTTTATTTTGCAGAACATGCTCAAAGTTCCAAGACATCTTCCATTTCTGAGACACAGAAGATCCATTGTAGCTCCTTCCATGTCTATACCAGAGGGTCAAAGAACACCCTTCCCGAAGATCGTGGGCAGGGTAAGGTCTGCATGTTACATGTTCTACTGATCAAATGAATTAATATTGAAATAACTGTTAACTGTTTTATCTGTGTTTAATTGGCAGTCCACATTTTATAGATCAGGGTGGACAACCTGGAAATCAGTTGAGTTTAGCACTTCTTATTATTATCTTTTATTCATACGGTACCAGCAATTTACGCAACGCTTCTTATAATCGATACATTCAAAGGGTCTGACAAAAACTGGAAGCGACAGAAAAAGGCAAACCGATACATTAAGTTAACGTTGGTCCTGCTTGCAAGTTTACAATCTAGAGACTTTTAGTACTATGGCCCCCAAACGCATGGATTTCTTTAAGCTTTCTCTTAATTCAAAGATGGTCAAAGCCCAGGAGTAGGCTAGCAATGGCGCCCTAAACATTTAATGCTAGGATCTACTGCTTTTTTGGTCATTTTTTTGGCTACATTTATAGGAGCAGATAGAGGCGCTGCTATGTTATCTACGTAATGTGAATGAACGTAACCTTACCGTTTCTGCACTTAAAATGTTTCCTTCATAAATAGAAGGGCTTAACGTGGAATCAGGGTTTGTGGAAGAAGCACAGCCAGACAGTAATAGTTTAAATAAGTGGCATAATGATAATCAAGCTGATTTCGTGTCTATAAAAGGCCTAGATTAATTTATAGGCGTGTATGTATATTTCATTATAGAATTTTGGATACTTGGAGGCCGCACAGTGCACGCTCATTTGACAAATCACATAGGATATGCAATCTTATGGGATGACAATGAAATTAAAATGTTTAATACGCTGTTGGCAGCTTCAGGCTGTGCGTCCAGATGGTGTGGGTGACAATTGTCGACTGTTATTGATGTGCTTCTTCCCTGGCTTGAGCATACAAGAGTAGCGTTATTATATTCAATTTTTGGTCCCCATCCATATGTTAGTCTTCCAATGTATTTGTCCGCATCAAGTGAAATGCAGTAGGAAGCGGCGGGACATCGAATCTTCCTTTAATTACAATGATGGGCTATTTGTCAGGGTTCCATTAACCGTGATGGATGTGTACACCACGGCAAACCCAGAACTGTAGCGATATTCACTTGCGTTGGGATGCCCCTTGATGGTTTTTAATCGTGACTTTCCCTTGTACGATTTTTGTTTAATTTCTTGAATTCGTGTCATTCTCAGCTTATTTTTTTAATTTAGTTAAAGGGTAATTGGCAAAGTTCCTGTCAAAGTATTCTATGGGTTATTATAGTATGTATTGAAGTGACGGATGTTTTTAAATCCACATTTTGTGACTCGTTACATCTTAAGGAGAGCAGCAGTTGGCTCTTTCTTTTTTTCTTTTTTTTTTTTTAGTGATGATGGAAAAAAATAGAAAATGCTTTTCTGCTCATCAGAACATCTCAAACTGTTAGGAAACTTTTTCCCTGCATAATCACACAGCATGCAAGCCAGGGGATGTACAGCGCGACATGCTGGCGGCACATCACGCTTACCTCTGTCCTGTTTGACATAGACCCCTTGCAGGTTGTGCCTGCTGGATAGCTAAGCTTTTAAGACACAGCATGAGACAGGAAAGCTTGGATAGACGGTCCCCTCCGAGACATGCTGAGTTGACCTCTCATTGAAACAAGCTACGGAGTGAAGCTCACAACTGTCACTGAAACATCACAATACTGCTTTAGAACTTCGCGTGTACTCCATGCTTCCTGACGGGATCTCTGTGTCTTATTAAACCTAAAGCACTCAGACCATCTTATATCAGAATGATTCGGGACCCCTGAGCAGTAACTAGACAAAGTATCTTAAGATGCAACGCCGTAATTGACCTTTGTTCAGCCCCACAGCATGTGAATTGTGCTGCCACTGCGAGTATGTATGTCAGCCCTAATGTATCCAGCGCATGTGTCATTTATTTGGGACAATGAGATGTTTCAGTGACTTCACTGGTACGGATTCATATACCACCGGCCAGTAGAGTCCCCATAAACCAGTAGCATAAAAGCTGAAGAATGTTTTCTAGTTGGACTTTCAGTAATGAGTCTACCCAGTCTTCAAGGTACCCCCGATAATTAGGTGCTACCAAGTCGCGTGCAAAATGTCCTTTTTACTCCTTCCCTGCTGACGTCAGGATAAAATTTACCCCTATGATGATAAAATAATTACCCTATGACTTCTGGAGCAAAGACCACCCCAAAGGTAGACCTCCAGCTTTCCCTAGGCTTCCCCCTCCCTTATTCTCAGTTGTATACCTTTCAAGGCTGTACCAATTTAAATTTGGTTGAAGTAAGCATGAAAAATCTCATATCTAATTTTGTCCCTTTGCACTAAAAGAAGAAGAAGAAGGTTCAATACCAATGCATAATGACTTTGCTCATGGATGATACATCCGCTGTGACCCGTATGATTCAATATTTGCATAACCTACTAGAGTTTCCAGACTTTCTGCTGTTTGGTCATTGATCCAACCTAAAGCAGTGTGAACCGATCAATACACCCGAAAGGAACGTGACATTTCCTGCGGCTACATAATGCTCAAAATTTTAATCCGGAGAAACAAATGGCAAAAATCCGTTTCCTGCAAAATATAATTAAGGTGGCTCTGTCAGATGAAAAAAATGGTTTATCGTGCATCACTTATACACGCGTTGTATTTAAATGCGTTCGCACCCCTTTAAAAATTATATTTCATAAAATCCTCATTTTCAGAGACCGAAGAAATTCTTGTGTTGACAAAATAAGGCACAATATGGAAATGAGGTCATTTAGGAGGCGTTTCACCCCCCCCCCCACAAAACCTGCACCCTCCGTGTGCTTTCAGAAACCTCTATGGGAGAGAAATTAATTATGGCAGTGAATTCATTTTACTGCATATTCCGTCAGCACTTCTGTGCAGGTTGTGAAAGGGATAATATGACTAAAATGCAAACAAGTTGACGTTATGTAGAAAAGATTAAATCAGCTTTGCTTCTTTTGCTGTTCCTACAAAAAATATGAGAGCAACTTGATGGATTGCACCTTTGCTTCCCGCTCGAGCACTGGCTGTAGACAGTGATTCCGGATCCTGTGGTCGGTTTATGAGTCGAGCGGTGAAAATCATTCATACGATAGGTAGACATTAACCTGGCTTAGAACATTAAAGCACCGAACCGTGTCCCTGGCATTCCTTATTTGTAGAGTCCCGAGAAAGATGTATGAAGACACTATTGCTAGTCTTGTATTTGAGCCCTAAGACTTTTTGCCCCTGTGTTTGATGATACTGAACGTGAGTCTGTGGGTATTAATCACAACTATGTACACCATATAATGTTGGTGTAATTCTTCTACTCTAACTCGTTTTAGTTCAGCAACTTTATTTTTACTTAGAGTCTTCAACCAACATTCAACCTGCCATCTCTTTTCTTGTTTTAATGGAGAGGTCATGCCGTTTAACCTTCTGTAAAGCGATGCCCAGATTAATGTGTGTGAGAAGAATGCATGGCCCATGTATCCTCCAAATCACATTGGGTTTACTCATTTCATTTGTGTGCTCCTTCATTACGAGTAGCGAAGCCGGGAGTAACAAGTACATCTGTCTCCTGTGATGCTATTGCTGTCTCGGTTGTTTCTAATGCGGGGAGACTGCGTGTTTGCATGTAGATAGGATGCCTATCATCTGCTGCTTTAATGGTAAATAGCCATATGATGATGGTACTTATCCACTAAGGAATGTATCATACTGTTTGAGCTAGTCTTGGCTTCTCCACAGGCCATGGATTTCCATCGACAGGGCAAGAAAAAGACATTTGCCCCCTTTAGTAGGGTGAAAATAAACTGCTAGGGAACAGGTGCGCAACTATATAGAATTTATATAGAATTTTGGCTCAAAACTGTTTTAGGCCACCTTAATTCACTTGCAGATAATAAATTTAGTGTTTTGTGTCTTATTTTAGAGCTAATCCCATTGGTCTTCTAATATTGTTTATCTAAATTATTACTGCCCACATGCAATAACCACAGCCGCTGGTGTGAGAGAGAGCATTGAACCGATTCCCATTCGTTTCTAGCCCAGTGACCTGGGGATAAGGCCTTCTCGAGTACAGAGAGAAGTACCGCGCCGGTACACTGAGTGTGTTAACCCTGTAAGTGTGCGAAGGATACAACACAGTTAAACAACCCAAAATGATGTAAGCGTGAGTGCAGGTCAGCATTTAGTAGCATCGTGCTACGTGGGAAAAAGAGAAAACCACACTTGGCAAGAATGCTCTCTTCACGTTTCTCCGTGCGTCTCTGAAACATCAGAGGCAGGTGTCCCTGAGCATGCAGCCATTGGCCTCTACACTCTAAGAGTATTGTCGGAATCCTTAAACAGCCCACCTAACCAGAGTACCGGGGGACATGGACAGGCCTTCGGGGCTCTTAATGCACTCTCAGGGTGCATAGACTGAGCCTGACCTGCCTACGTTCTGTCTCCATTAGACTGCAGTCAGAAGCCTCTTAATCCTGTATTTCTACCCAAATCTTTGACCACGTATGCCAAGAAAAGCATCAGCCAGATTATTGAGACCCCAATACAGCTTTATCCCTAGAGTGAACATTAAATGAACAGATAACCCGTGTAAAGTCAGCTCTGATTGCTAGTTATTTTCAATCAGTTCTTTGAGCACCCAACATTACATTATGCAGCATATTTATTACCCAAATAGTGATTTGTCGAGACTCAACCGTAAACAACCTTTCTCTGTTACCTGAAACGCCAAACGGACCCGATAATGTTTTTTTTTTTCCAGCTAAATTTAGAGAAATTCCAGAGCAGAGTTTTAGGAATCGTGATCTTTTTTCCCATCAGGTGAAATAAGCGCTCACACTGAGATAACATGTTATAGTTTTTTCCCCATTTCTTCTTTGTGTGAAAAGAAAGTATTAGAAACGTCATCTTTTCTGTCAGTTCTTTTAACGTTTTCTCAGCAGTGGTCCCATCTTCAGTATGAAGCCATGGCGTCTGATCATTGTACTGCTCGCAGCTACCGACACGGGAAAAAGTGTTTGAAGACCACATCAGTTTATTGGAATTGTAGACAAAGCCTGAAAAGTAGTCTTGAACTGTCAATGACTGTAGAAAGTTTCAAGTGGAAAGTTCCAATGTTTAGAGAGTTTTAACTGTCGTTTATCCTAACGCTGCTCTTTGAAAATCACCTTTCAGTCTAGTCCCCTAATTTTTTGATGCATGTTGGAGTCTGTTTTGTGTGGACCCCAATGCACTTTACTGAATTCGGATCGTAACATGCATTGTTTAATTATTGAAATAAGAACATGAAACGTTTGTCTCTTAAGTTCAGGAAGCATTACTATGCAAGCATTCCGCACATGCTCAGTAGCACTCCCACTGACACCGCTGAAGCAGCAGCCAATCACATCTATGCTATGAAAACATCCATGTTCAGACAGCATACATGTGATTGGCTTCTGCTGTTCACATTGACTAGAATGGGAGTCCTACTGAGCATACCAAGGTATGCTCCCTGCTCTCTGTAGAAGCACCTGGAGGAGGAACTACGTCAGACAGAGGATTTCTTTACTTAACAGAAAAGCAACCAGGGGTTGTCTAAACCACTTTTTTGATCAGATGCAAGATAACTAAATGCAGAATTCCACCTGACGCATCTTGTAATGTTTCTTCTCTCCAGTGCAGCGTTCCCATGTATTTAGTCCGAGCTGGTAATCATCATTATCATGTTTGTGTTATTCCAGAACTAATTCTCCTGCACACAATGGACGCATGTTAAAAATATAAAGGCAATCATTTCAATGAATAGCTGGGTTAGATCTACGATGATGGGAGGGGTACAGCGTTAAAAGTACACTGACCGCCTGTATAACTTATCACGCACAGTGTAAGCGAAGGGCATTGCTTGCTTAAAACATGTTCTATATTTTGGAGTTTATGTCAGCTGATTGTCTTGTCTTAGAAAGAAAAACGCTTTGACCGACCGTGGTAGAGTGTTGTGATTTTTAAAAGTTACTTTAAATAACATATGTACATCACACAGATGGCAACCATAAGTGCTCTGATCTGACTAGATCTAACCCTGCTGGTAGGACACTTACGCAGGATAAGTGATGTCTGATTTAAGAGGATGTTTGTAACGTCAGAGTACATGTTTTGCTTCCATTAAGACAATAATAGAAATAAAGAACTTCATCTCTTCGGAACCCGCTTCTTTTTGGTTCCGGACTGTTGTCCCAGACATTGAAATGTAATTAATTGCACGGTCCGGCACATGGTGGGTTAACTGTTAGGAAGTCGGGCCAATAGAGGATGCAGGTCATTAACTGGGAGACAGAATGTTGTTTGTCGGTACGGGAATTAAGTGACCAAAAGAAAAATAATGAGAGGTGTAACAGCTGTTTGATTGTGATTTGATTGCGATCGTAGAGTATGTTTCCTGCATGCTAGAAGATCAATACCCTTAACGGAATTCTAGTGATTGTGGGACCCTGTGCACAAAGTTCAGTGAAAACATGGACAAAATGACCAGTAATTGGTAGAGCCATCGCGGCTGGTACGATCATCACCCTCTTCACATTGCCAATTTCAGAGAGGCAGTCGGTAAACTTGAGGCAGACTCTCAAGATGAAGATTATTCTAGGGACTTTTCTGTTGCTTGTCAGAGCTGTAATGTAGAGCGGAATGCTTCAGGGGTTGATGTTGTTTGTATGAAATAATTTTATCTTCTCTTCAGGTTTAGCTTAAATGAACTTGGATTGGTGAGTGTGATACAACCCTGGATGTCTTTTCTTTGGGGTATGAGAGGTTCTTGGGGCAGGATTACAGACTGTGAAGCATGGGGAGATCTTCTAGTCCTTGATATATTGAACCTGCATTATGGTTCACTGCTGGTAAAAGGACCTTATGCTTTAGGGGTCTCGTAAGGTATTACGATTCATGTATTCCGTGATTCATGAGGTCACAATGACAATCTATACTTTTGTTGTTCCTTGAAATAGTTTTAGAGAAGATCAGATCAGTCCTTTCATTTTATGTCTTCTCAGGGGCAATTAGTTAAACCCCAGGATGCTTTTTTATTAGTCAGACAATCTGACAATCTTGTGGAGAAGGCTTCACGTGCTGGAGACCATGCGAAGCAGGGCTCTGAAGAGGCAGTAGTACAGGGAGAGCTGTCCGTATGTAACCAGGGACAATGACGGGGTCTAACATATTCCAGGTGTCCATAACATTCAAACAGCCTTTTGATAGTTATAATACACAATTCAGTAGAGCGTTACACAAAATGAAATGGTTTGCTTTTTTTTGGACTGCCGGAGGGAATTTGCAGGATTAAGGAAATTTGTTTTAAAAAAGCTGAGGTTTCCAGCAGCACAAGAGTTAAGACGTTTCTGTAGTGCTGGGATAAATTCGATGTGCTTAAGGCTCTTCTTTTACATGTAAATATGAAGCAGTTTGTGCTGCCTGACAAACACTGGCGGTTATACTATGAGCTGGGTAGGAATTATCAATCATTGTACTCAGGTAAATCAGGGTGGCTGAATGATTGAGGGGTTCTTTTTCCTCTTGAGCCAGAAGCCATTGTTCATGCAGAATATTCAGGACCCTCCTATGTATCACAGAACTCTGTAAATTCTGGCAAATACCCTTGAAAACTTCCATTGACAACCTGCACCAGGAATAAGGAATCATATATACTTGTCGGTGTGAAAAAAACAGTGATATATTTCAGTGTCCTGTCAAGGCACCGCATGGACGGTGAACCTTAACTGAGAAACAGGACCACTGAAATAGCTGGGCTTCCCAATCAATGAATGGGGTGGCTCTCCATGGGGTGGCTTTCCATGGGGTGCATTGACATGGCAGGTCAGCTTATGTACTTTGGCCGAATAAACAGTACTAAAGCCTCATGTTGGTAGTTTGCCCATATTAAATATGCCTACATGTCATGTTTTTATTACCACCCAGTAAATTGGTATTCATGGCAGTTGTAATGTGTCCCAGTTTTGAACATTACAGTATTAGTTTCAATGACACCGCTTTATTTACACTAAAATATTCACAGTCTCTGCGCATGGAGGTAATTGTAAGGGAAGTACATATAGATCATAAGCTGACCTTGTGGGACTGGAACGTATGAAACAAATATCACACTTTTATAGAAACCAAGTGCCGTGGCTTTGTGCTATTTCTTAGTTTGACCCGTGTCAGGTCATTCTGAAAACATGTATTTCGGATATAGCATACAATTCTTCATATTAACTTAGCTCAATGACTGAAGACCCATTAATTACTGAAATAGAGGGGCAGATTGTCAAAGCGTGGGTCATGTGACACGGCAGTATCTTGTCACAATCTTTGGAGAGGGAGACCTGTAACCTCCTGATTAATTTCCCCGCTGTTAAGCATTCTTATCTCTGTGCTGTGACCTTCCATACGCTGCACACAAGACCAGGGTTTCTTTCCAAAGGGACTAGTGGCTGTGCAAAATCTATAATTAAATCTTTGGAATATATACTTAATTTGGGTGTAAAGCGGATTATGGAAATACACAATGGGGTTCCGGGCGTTCGAGTGTTGTATTGTACTTAACCCTGTGTGCACTGTGACACCTGCTCTAGTAACAGCTGTCTACAGCAGCCGCCACCAATTCTTTAAACGTACAGAAGATGGAAGTAAAAATATAAAAATGTTACAAAATCTCTATAGTAACTACATGAAACTATGTATTAGGTTATAATGGATGTCATCCAAGTCGGCCCAAGGTGAAAGTCGAGCTTCTGTCCAGAGATAGTTTTTTGGAATAAGGGAATCATTTATCTTAGCTGCACAGATATCCCACCATCTGTAGTTGTCAGACTTCCCTCTGTTTGCATGGGCTGAGATTGGAAAACCATTACTCTTCCAAGATGGCTATCCACCAGGTGATCAGAGAATGCCCAATAACCGCCCATGGCAAAAATATAACATTCAAAAAGATGATCCAAACTAAAGAAGAGCCCAAAATAATACATGAATACTGGCGATATCCGAGGAGTTCATAGAAAGACCTAGGGTTTGGGTTACATGTTACATGTTACATGTTACTTGGATGCTTGATTGCAATGCTAAATGTATGAAAGGAGTCAGAATAGTTTAACTTTGCTTGGTTTAAACAACTAATAAACCGAGGGCTTCAGCTACTCTATCCATCACTCCTCTGTGCTTCAAAAGTTTCTATAAAGTAAAATAAATTAGAAAAAATGATCTAATCCATGAAATAACCCTTAATTTCCAAAAAGTTGCCTTTTCTAATATTTTTGCAGACCCTGGAAGCATCAAAGTTTTCTGTTAAATCTCTTTTTCCGCGGTCTCCTCTAATCCCCTACAAAGAAGGTTATGCTTCTTGTTGATAAATAGTTTCAATTAATATTTATGATGTCTGTTTACACATTATGAATGCTCTCTCTGCTATTTACTTTTCAAACGCTGGCGGTTATTCTCCAACTCACCGGAACGTCATTCAAAGGAGAGAAGAGGAATTGCACCGGCTGAATCATCTGCGTGACCTTCAAGGCCAAGGGCATCGTGGCTTTTTTTTTGGGGCGGTATTGTAGAGAAAGATTCAGGGTGTAGAATGACATCGCGTATAGCTGTGAAGTGTATTGGAATTCAGTTTTAAAAAAGAAATATTACGTTTGGTTACAGTAAAGAGAGTTCGTAAGGGATTGCAGCACATTTTATCTATTTTTTAAAGGAAATTGGCGATCAGGTATGTAAACCTCTTTCTTTGGAGGCATCTTGTTTTAATATATTTTTTTGCTGGAATAATGATTTATTGATCGGGAGACCATTCACATCAAATTCTGGGACCATTGTGAAAAACCTCTATTGATAAACTACTTTGGGTCTTTTCATGCTTACCTTCATACAATTCCAATAGCAATCCATACAATCACTCTTTATGGTAATGAGCTGCTACCCCTAAAATGAATAGCAATAAGAAAAATCTAATTAAGCCCCCAGTGGAAGTGAAAGCTAACGTGAGGCGGCTTGAATTTCAGTTCCTTGGGGAACTTGAAAAGGGTAAATTTGTAGCAGTTGGGATTTTTACCGTAATGGGTAGTTTGCAAGCACTCCTAATTTATTTCCCAATGGATAGATATCGCCAGCGCAAGAACCTCAATTATTCAGACAAGCAATCTGCTGCAAAATCTAATGATTACATAGGAATTAAAAGTGACGACGTGGGCTGGGAGCGAGTCATGGGGAAAGTAAAATGCCGAATTCAGAGCCAAAGTGGATTCGGTGTCACAGAGCTAAAAACCGAAGACATATTTAATGCAGAAGAGCAATTGTAACAATTTATCAGTGAGATCAACATTAAAAAAATAGGGAGCCAAAGCTTCGGTGGTTAATAAAATAACTTAATGATATAAAGTAAGACTGTATTAAGAGAAGAGTGATAATACAAAATATCAGGTCTCTCTTGTAACTTGGCAGTTGAACTCATTTTATTCTCTCCTCTAACACACAGAAATGTGTTTACGTTTCTATAGCAACAACCTATCAATACTTGCTTTTAGGTCACAATTAAAAGTTCCTACCAAAAAAAAGAAAAATTGAATGATGCGAAATGTTACTGGATTTAAATAGTATTTAGTATTTAGGTGAATGGCTGGGTTCAGCAACACCGGGAATAATGTTTCTAGTGCTGGATTTAGTTACCATTAAACCCTGTTTTCTTATATAAAATTATCATATATATATATATATATAAATATAAATATGACTTTTCCATTTCCACCAGCTAATGAGTGGATTCACAAAGCCTTCATACCCGCTTCTGGAATTTGGTTTAATGGCCTTTCATGAAATGCGTTTTGTTGGCTTTTGACGTGGTGTTTATAAATCCAGCCATCATTCTTGCACTCTCACTTTACAGAGAATGCCATCACACCTTTTTCTAACTTTCCTACTTCCATTCAATTTCTCAGCAGTTGCTTTCCCCGTGGAAAGCTTTTTATTTTCCTATCCAGGCTGGCTAATACATAGATTAAACAAATGAAAACATAACCCGCTTTAAAGGATTTGTTGTGTTCGTGCGTTAGAATTATATAGAAAACCTTCACACTTTACATCCTTAAACCATCTGTTGTGGAAAATGCTGTTACTATACATATTTAATATGACTCGGAAACTGAGAACTTTTTTTTTTTTTTTTTAAAGTGTAAATCATAAACCCGCTCAAACGTGCCAGGGCAAAAGAGAGCACCGCTAATAGACGCAGAGTCAGCTGGATTTGCTTCTTTTGATTTTGCGACTCACAAAATCAAATCTGTAACTGTTTGAAAATTTAAAAAAAAAACAAAAAAACTTTAGTAGTTTTATTGACCTGATGAAGAGGTCTAGTGTTACAATAAAACGCATCACGTTTATTTAATTATAAAGTAACAACAAATATTCCTTAACTTGGTCCGTAGCTGACACACTGAAAATCAGCACAAGAAATTAAAGGTAATGGGACCCTGCGTCTTTGCATATGGGAGATTTTGGAAAGAATTCTTTTGTGACTCTGTTACTCTGAGAAAAGAGAGAAGATATCCCACCGTCTTATCTATGCTAGTAAGCATTACCCTGTTAAACACCTCGGTAATCTAGGTATTGGTCTTTTGACTTTTCTGAAAAAGTCTTTCTTTTGAGCATCTATGTTGCCAATTTGTCACTTTTTTCCTACAGTCCATAAAAGAATCCAGTAACCGTTCACATGCATTGGCCTTCTCTTCTAACAAAACACCCCACACCACTGTCTTTGGGGGTCTCTGTATTATAAAAACAAGAATCATACATTAATATAAACCATGTTGCTCTGAATACGACTGAATTTTTCATATTTATGGATCCCCCGAGAATTACAACGTTACCAGATGCACCAAAGAGCATAGTCTGTATTTGGGTCGGTACCGTGTATATTCACAGATATTTCGGGTTGTTTTGCCATTTGGGAAGTATGATATTTGGACCTCTGCCACATCCCTTACTGTATTGGTCCCGATAACCCGAAATGTATCTCTTTAGCTTTGTTCTGTGGCATATTGACTGATTAAATGCATGGTTTCATGATTAAGTGCGTTGGTAGAACAATTCCTTTCATGGCCTGCAGAGTTTATTGCCTCATTGCTCTTGAGAGATGGATACTACCTTTTATGCTTAAAATATTTATGAAGTGCAAAGATAAAAGGAGCCCTAAAGAAAATACAACTTGCTGTGTAAAATGATGACAATTTTCTAGCCATTAAACATAAGATAAATGGCAGGGTGGAGATCTGAAGGCATGCTTTATGTAATATCCAGTGAGAGATTACAATATTTCATTGCGATCTGCAAATTGCTCGCTAGCCGGCTCTCGGAGATACTTTACATTTGTTCCAGGTTTCCAGATTACATTGGGATGCAGTATAATTCTTCTCTGAATCTATAACCAGCTTCTGGTATACCCTTCCGGTTTCCCCATTAATACAGTGTTCACGGGAAGGTGTTCTGCTTGTGTGTCCTCCTAATGCCACCGTGGCGCTTCGCTGTAATGGGCAGATTAACAAAAAACCACTGATTTTGGGGCCTCAGACTCCACAGCGCCCAAGATTATAGAATTCATTATTCCTGCACAGGTGTAACGAGCCAAAACAGTTTACTAGAACTTGATGCTAACTCATCGATGGATGCCATTCCCCTCCATCCACCGATTATATATAATAGATTATATTCTAAAATAGATTTATTATTTGATAATCTATATTATATATAGATTTATAGACACAAACAGCGTGTAGCGTTCTAATTTCTGCATTTAGTTTGTAATATTCTCCTGCTCTATGCATTCGTTAACTTGGCAAGAACGGCGCTTTGTTGGGATCGCTCAACAAAAAAACTTTTTGTCGCAGAGATAATGCCACAAACCTCATTGCGTTCTCCTGTAGCAACCGATATGCTTAAGTTTGTTATGAGGACAGGATATTTTATACATTGTCAGGCTGTTTAAATTGTATGTATTTCTCGCCCCTCATATGGAAATGAGAGTCAGTTATTAATAAGTACTGGACTTAGCTGTGTTTAGAAACTGTAGCAACATTAGCCTCATGTAAACACCGAAGACTCTATGCAGGAGGAATGAACGGCTCGACAGGAGCTACGGCCGTCTCTGAATATATAATGCCGCCCTCTGTATCTAAATATAAGCAGCTGAGAATCCCAATAATCACAGAAACGTTTGGCAGAATTCCTGTTTCAGGCTTTACTGGGGACCGGGTCTCCATAGCGTTTACGTCTCCCTAGGAAGCGTCTACTGAGTGTTCCCGTAAAAAGTTGATAGAGATCAAGCAGAATGTCATATGATCTCTATATCACCATGCAGCTGGGAAAAGGTAGTTTATATCGGTGATAATTATGTACTACCAAACACGTATAGCCTGTGAGTGCTGTAGAATTATACAACATTCTGCACATAGCCAGCTGAAATAACACCTTGTATATGGCCCACCAATGGTCTTTTAAATGGAAATCGTAGATAGCCACTTCCTATTGGACTATAAATCCTACCAACATTTATCCAGAAAGTATCATGTTAGTCTGTTGAAGTGAAGGTTTACTTGTCCAGTATCCAAACGTATGGCAGATGCTGATTGAGGCTTATCTGAAATGAATGAAGCCTTATTGTCCGTAAATATCTTCACCGTTCTCTGCACTGCGTGTATTTCTGTAAAGTTATATATCGTGTGTTTATGACCCAGCCTGACCCGTAAGCACTTCTTTTTCAGGTCGTTGTTAGTGAACTTCTCCCTGGCTCCAAATTCCGAATGTCTGGAAAGGGGGCTGACCAAGAACCCAAAGCGACCTTCCGAATAAATGAAAACACGGGAGAAGTGCAAGTAACAAGAACCCTTGACAGAGAGGAGATTCCATTTTACCATGTAAGTGTACAAAGGCACGCACGGCTTTATGTTTCTGCATTTTATAGGGGTCAAGCTTCAGCCTTAAGGATGTAGGAATGACCTATCTGTATAGCCATACCTTTGAACTTTTAAGGTTTGCCCCTGAGTCTCAGGGTTTTGCCCCAATCTCAGGGTAAAGGGGCAGATTCTCAGGGTCACATAGTCTGCAGCAGACTGTTCTTCCCTGCTGTGATCATATATAAGACTACAAATTGGTGCTTTTAATGACAATATGTTATGGTTGATATCCCTTCTTAAATGCAGTTGAATATTTAAATAATGACAAGTCCTTTGTATCAGTCTTTTGAATATGAGCAATAGGTAAAGATGGAAGCCATGACATTTTTTGAAACTTTGGTTAAGTTCTCTGAAATTGTTAAGACCCCAGTCGGGGGGGGGGGCTGGGTGATGCATGAGACCATCAAAGTGAGAACATTTCCTGCGTTATGTAATCGGGGATCTGTGTTCCTCGGTAGGTTCATGGTGAACCATTTCAGAATTTAGACTTATTGATGATTCCATAGAGTTGGCGTTGCCCCTCGATAATAAATCTCCATGAGAGGTTTGCCACGGTCACTGCCCATTACTACTTATAACATGATGTCCTCTCTTTATTTGTGAGACTCGTAACTCCAGCATCAGAGACAGGTTTGTGATACTGAACTGCGTTCGCTGCCACGATGTGCAGCCTGGTTCCTGGCACAAAATGAGCCATTGGACTATAACTGCATAGCAAGAGGTCCATTTAGTGTTCTAGAGATGCATTCGATCACAGAAATGGGTCGTTTTAGACAAGACAGCGGGTTTATGGACATTAAAATATGAAACATCATTGGCTCATGCAGGTCCATTTTCTAGTGAAAGAATATAATTGAATACAACAAAATTCGTTTTGTTTTGGTTTTTTATTTTGCACTTTTTGCTTTAATGTACACAAATATTATATCTATCTCACTACTTGGTTATAAAACTTACGAGATAATTGTGGTACAGAGGTTACGTGACATACGCGCACACAAATTACAATGACAAGGTTTGGTTTATTGTCAGTCATTTCTTTCAATAGAGCTGGATATGAGTTGTCAAAAAGAAGCTTTTTTTTCTCAAATTCAATATTCAATTTACAGTAAGACAAAGTCAATGGGTAGAAGCCCCCCCCCACCCTATCAAGAGATCAGTGCAGTTCCCTGGAGGCTGTTCAATCAACTGCCATGCCTGGGGCAACAACGATAAGGATAATGATTGATTCAGAATACATATTACAAGCCAAGAAATACCGAAAGCAAAAACATAACAGAGGGTGTGAGGTCATCACCGTTACATCTTCAACAAGGGAGTTGTGAGCTGGAATCCAGTACCTTGATTAATGCCAAGTCCCAAATCAATATGTATTTTAATTCCCATATGTACTCTCTTCTCCAATTCTAAAAATAAGTCTAGAAATAACACATGCGTCTCTGGCCAGTCCCTGTCACGATTCCCGGCATCCAAACATTACCAACGAAAAGAAGCAGGCGAGTCCTTCTGTTGGGTCGGGATCTCTGCATTAGGAATCTCTGGGTATAATCAAGAAGACCCAATGGGTGTTACTGGGTGCTAAAATGTTCATTGGTTCAGCGGAAGCTTTTTGAGAGAGGTCTGATGTTGCTGACGGAGCCTTATGGGCCTTGTAGTCGCGTAGTACATTGGTCACATACTGGAAGTTCCTGGACTTGATGAAGATTAAAAGTACTTTTTATCATTAAAGATGGTTTCCCCCAATAACAAGGAGGGGCGAACGCGCCTGAGAGGGCACATTTATAACGCGTTACAGCCGTCTCATTTTAACTATAGCATTTATCACCATTCGCACTGAAATGATAAATATGCATGTCAAGCAAAATCTAGGCAGAGACAAAATGTACGTCCGTGATGGAGTATGACGGCAGAAACAGAATGATCCACCAGGCCATTTCCATTCATCTCTTCCCTCCGAGTTAGATGGCATTACTTTTTTGAATTTAATTACTGAGATAACATCAGGAGATTTTTAATCTCTGAGCTAGTTTGATGAGATACCACTTTTTTTTTTATCAAATGATGAAGAACACTTATTTATCACCCTGCGCTGCCAAAAAGGTAATCATAATTAATAATAATAATGGGAATGGCTCTAATGTGATTAATGACTCGGGGGAGAAAGAGAGGGGAAAGGGCAAAGATATTTTCTTCTGGAAATTCAGCGTAGTTCTAGATCAAGCAAACATCTGCTTTCATTTATCTACTGGTCATGTTTCATCTCCTCCTCCTGCGTGACGTTGGGATAGCACTGGGGAGATGACTTTTGTGTCTTCTAAGTACACCGTAGTTTTTGGCTTCCTAACACCTTTTAGAATTATAATAATTAGCGCTTAATAAAGCATGATTCCTTTGTAAATAGCAGCTCGGATCTCTCGCTGGAATACTTAGAATTTACAGAAATAACAATAATAACAGGAAAAAAAGTGTGGAAATCCTACGTTTTGCTAGCAGTGACATCACTACAGACTCTTACTGCCGCCGTATATAATGCAGTTGTTTGAATTATATGTCACAAGTAGCCTGATGTTGCATAGGAGAGCATTAAATGCCGTGAGTTTTAAATGTTTCGAGTAATTCGGTGACGCCATATAAATAATTGATGATCTGGGAATTTGATTCAGTTTGTTTTACTTAAAAGAAATTGTAGTCGCCGTCTGTATTTTTCGTTAAATGTGTTTAACGTTGTTGCATCCGTCCATCTAGATGTTAAAAATGTAAATAACTCGGGCTTATTAAAAACCATTGGGAATGAATCCTTCATGAAAATGAGCTGCCAGTCTGCAGCAGCGAGGTCTATTCTTCTTATTAGCTGAATAACCTCAGTAGAATAAACTGCATATTGTATAAAAATATACAATATCCATTTTAACCGCTCCCGGATGATTTTTAAGAAACAAGAAATCTGTTCTCAGAAAAAATGTAATATAAATGGAAGTTGTCAGAATATAACTCCGCTGAACCCGCTTCAGGATACAGACTTTAAAGCTCCTTATTCTCTGTAACGCTTTAAACCGGCTCCCGGTCATAAGGAGGTTGGGTAGGAATTGGAAACGTTAACAGGTTATTTAAGTGAAAAAATGGATACGTCCCACAAATGGCAAAGCTCGAGGCGAATGGAATCACCAGTGTCAGCCTCCGTGCTACTAAGCTTGTGGCTGAGACTGCCGTTTGCAGTAAAGCCTGTTGCGTGAGTGTGCGTGGGTTTATTTTAATTGCCTGGTTATAACGCCAGGTAGCCGTAGACTCTAGACTGTCGCTGCATTGTGCTGTTTTAGAGTCAGTTTGTATGGAGAACCATCGATGGCTACTCAGCTGGCTTCTAAAACGTCTATTTTGTGGGTGGAATGAATGATATGATACCATCACCAGTTATGTCACAACGTCCTGATGACCTCATGAAGCAGAGGCCTGGGGGTTGAGTATAAAAAGAGATTCTGGTGCAAAGTTTGGAAGAGCGTCTTATAATCGTATCAAACAATAGAATGACTCTGCCGGGTGAACCATTGCATTGGTCGAAGGAGAGGAGATCTGTATGCAGCGGGGCTTGGGATTAATCACTGCTCAGAAATAAACTATGAATGTAGAGTTTCTCGGCGCTTCAGAACCTGAACAAAAGTATAGATTTTCTCCGGAGCTGACCGCCCCAGAGCAGGGTAATTAGTGCAGCATTATAAAGTAAAGCTAAAGGTTATACAATAAATATGCTTTTCTTATATCCTTTGTGATAGATTCCCTTTAATTGTATACCAGTGATTTCCAACCTTTGGCTCAGAGTACAGAGCAGCAGGATGATCAGTCTAATCTGGGTTTATATTTTGTATTAATTCAGCGTTGTTTATGGAGGAGTATGCACTTCTTTGGGGCACAATTATTACACACCAGGGAGAAAATAGTTTTCCTAAACTGGAGAAAACACATTTAAGACACTAATCTGGGTTTGAATGTCCCCGTACTCCAAGCCTCCTAGTTCTGCCGGCACAAGTTTCTGATTAATTTGTTGCGACACGTTTCGAAATTATGCAAAGCCTTTTTTTCCGTCTTATTTTGATGGTTGCTATACCTGGTGATGCATTAATACCGAGCCTAATTAGTTCTGTGGAGCAGCTACTCCTGACCTTGGGCAAATAGGCATCTTTGGAGGAAAAAACTAATTTTGATGTAAATTGTGTTGAAAGAATCCTGTCTACAGTACTGTATAATGTAACACTGTACACATTGCCTAACTGAGATATTATTATATTATTATTATTATTATTATTATTATTCTTTTGTAACGAAGATGACCTCTTGCAGTGGGACACCCAAACACAAGTCAACTTGCTCCAGGCCGCTCTTGATTCATCTGAGTGTTTTAAACGAGCTATTCGCTGTTATTTGCAATGTGGGGTTATCTTTTTACCTTTTAGAATGAGAATGAAGAATCATTTATTAGGCAACTGTATCAACTGAGTGTTTTTGCAAATCACGGTGTAAATATGGAAATAAAACCAACCATATTTATTTGGCCAAACAATTTTGATGTGATTGTAAGAAAAACGGAGCAGCAATAATCAATTATCAATAGGCAATTTATACATTATTACCAAGGGATTTTTATTTATGAGACAGCATGGGCTGTGTATTCCTTCTGCCTTCCATATTGAATTATGTCAATCTCCTACAGCGGGCTATGTGCCAGTGCTGTAATTCTACGCTGGCTTAATCAATGTTGATGTTGATTGCATTGATTTCGAATCCTATAGAAGACGCATAATATTAATTGCTTCAGATAAACACTTCTTTCACCAGAAGCCACTGAAGTCGAATGTTCAGAGACAGGTTTCCGGATGTTGTGATGACCAAGTGATGACCAAGTCCACTACATACTATACAATGATCTCACCTCTCAAGCTCCGAATGCAGTAAACACTTTTCTTTTTGAATATTCCATTACTATGTGGCAATATAACAAACCTATCAAGTAAATAAAAATGTTTTTTTCTTTTCTTAAATTCCTCAATTAAGCTAGGTACTTGTGTTAATGGAGTGTCAACTGCAAATATACAACTATTTCACATGAAGCAGTGGCTGGTATTAACGTTGTATCTTTATAGATCTATAATATAATGTCTGTAAGGACTAAGGTTTTTAATTTTTATGTCTACCCATTAACTAACCGTTGGTTAGTATTCTGTATCATATTGCTCATGACTATTAAGAATTTCTGGGCTTCTGGGCGATTATTTCATTCTTCAGCCTGTGAGCAGAATGGTCTCTGAGCTATTGTTACATTTTTCTTTTTCCGAGACATTGGCTCAGGGCGCATGGAACTTCTCTTTGATAAAATATTGATATCCCTATCTTCTTACAGTCCTCAAAATGCAAAGCATTTCCCACCAAAACCTACAAGAGAATATGATTTAATTTGAGTCTGATCCTGGTTTTCCTTCACAGCCGCACAGCATGCAAGTGTCTGGAGTAAGCGGGCGCGAGTTAGCAGTGTTACTAACACTAACCTGTTGCATTTGGCAGTAGAAGAAGGCAGACATTGCACCTTCTCGCTCAACTGATTGTGACATCCTGTGTGTTTTCTCAGTGAAAGATATTCAGTGCGAGGCATTGTGAAGACTTTGCATACAATATGCTTTTTCCATTATTTTCTCTTTTATGTTTGCCATTTTTCAATGAAAAAAATCAAAAGCTCCCCTTAGGGAGAACGATAGTCCCGGTGCCTTTATCACATCACTGAACTGGTAGTAGTGGTAGCCGGTTACTTAGCACCAGAAGAACAAATCACTTTTGTTTTGCTAGTAATGGAGAATTAATTTATAAAGCAACACAAAGGGCGCATGGTGTAAGACTATGTCTTGAGTGTTATGCCTTGTGATCTCTGAAGGTTTTATTCACTTAAATGCGTGTGGTGATGATCTGGAAGATTTCAGATGTTTTTACTCCACATCATGGAGGCCCAGTCCCGATGACTCCCCGAGGACCAGGCTGGCCTGGCGTTTCTTACATTTTGGGCCATCTTGTTTCGCCTGGATTTTTTAGTGCAACATTTAGGGTCATAAAAGTATCTTGATGCAGCGTGGGATTTAGTAGATAAACCCCAAAATTTACAGCAATTTAAAGCAGTGATCAAAATGGACTCTAGTTAGGTGATGGTGGAGATGGTGTCCTTTGTCACAGGTGTATAATTAGAAGATTCTGATAATCATCATTGGACCTTCCTACACTTACTGTGCCGTGTAATCAGTGACCTGTAAATGTGTGTGGGGTGGCATGTCTCCCCAGCCAGCTTAAACGTTGGAAGGTGCGTTATATCACTGCTTCCTGGCTTTGCTTCCATTATTCTGAGATAAAGTAGCATTAATGAATGACGCCACCACAGGTGAAGGCAGCACAAGGATCTCGATGTGAAGGGTGGATGTGAGATAATCCGAGGGGGTTTCAGTGAGTTTCTTCCTGGTATCCTTTCCCACTAAATAATGAACTATGGAGACATGTTGAATTTGGATAATTACTATGTGACATCCCCATCCTGACCCAGGTGTTTTTTTTAAAGTATACTATCATTAATTTCAAAAGGTCCTTGTCACATTTTGCCCTCAAATTAATTCTTCAATCTCGGTTTATTTTTCTGCATTACTTAGCCAAGAATAACCTTAGAATGTGGGCGTCCTTATCCCCTGTTATGTTTTCCTGCTAAGAATCTATTCCATTTACCCCATGAAATCCAGGTGCCTGGCACGGTGGGCATGTCTCCAGGCTAAATTATTAACTATTGTTCTTTCTGCCTTTGACATCCGTAATTACGATTCTTTTACTCATATCAAGAAAATATGCTAATTTCTAATATGCGCAGACCCTGTCACTGGGCTTCCAGCATCCGAGAAACAACGTTACTGATGCTGTTTAAGGTCATAGATGACATCTAAGATTAATGTGCTTGTTAATTTACCCTTACTTTGGATAATGTTTACAGAATCGGCAAAATATTGGGGACAGATATGATTCCGGAACGGCATTTTGTACAAAAGTTGTAAAATCTTAGGAAAATGAAAAGCTGTCAAATAAATGGCAAGGAAAGGCAGCTACTAATTGCATCTTGACAAAGTAAATTAGTTTTCGTGGTTGTTGGATCCGAAACAGAACGGAGCTATTGCTGACTTATCTCTCGGCTTGCCAAGCACAGATTATCCTCCTGAATTTAGTATGAGGTTGCTAAATTTTGCCTTTCACCATTGATCTGCTATTAGCAGGTTCAAATAGTTTAATCAATGGGGTCGTAAAACCGTGCTTTAAAAAAATGAGCTGAAAACGTTCGCTGAGCATTTGACTGCCCTTTTTTTATTTTTGATCAGTTCGGTCAAAAGTATAAAACCATTTTCCATCTAAAACGCTAAAAATGATCAGATTTTTTAACCACTCGTTAAGTAGCTGAACATACAAAAGGAGTTTTTACAGACAATACGTGGGTACAGAGTTTTGACGCGTTGTCGATGACATCATATGGCTAAGGCTGATGTTCTTGTTTGTACTAGAATGTAGATGTGAAGTGTTTATTACTCGTGCCAGTCATCTCCCCATGTATGTTTGTTAAATCCATAGAATTATAGAACTGATAAAATGCACAATAGATTCCCCTTTAAGTGTTATTATTGAAACAGAATGGGATTTGTGTGATTGGAAGCGTACGCAGACAGTATGTATAATTAAACAATGCATCAACTTAACGGCATTTCCATGCACATGAAGAAATTATGTGTATGGTTTGAATTTAGTAAATTATCTCTTGAAGCGCTCATTTATTTGTGCAGCAACATTTACTTTGAAAGCATTAGAGTCTGATATAGATTTTTTAATATTGCATTCGATGTGATACTCTGAATTGCCGTTAATTCAAAATTCACTGATTTTCACAAATAATTCAGCTGCGATCCGTCCCGTTTTCTTCCCCCTTCTTGGTAATAATCCACTTTATTGCATTAGAAGAGAACAGACGCACTTAAAGAAAGAGTCAAGGGTTTCTATAAAATATGAGCTCATATTAAACCAGAGTTTTCCTCATTAAGTCATAGAGCCGAAGTGGAGGCTATTATGGAGACATTTTCATTAGAACAGAGGATGACTTCAGGATGTTTCCAGTATAATGACTGGGACCAAAGGTCCCTGGAGATCGTTATTTAAGAGATGTTTGCTCAGAAAGCCTGGACATCCACTTTACACCACACTTTATACAATATACACATCCCCGGGCAAAGGACTGAAGAGTAGCAGCACAATGCCTTTTGTATGAATGTGTTCCGTCATTCTGTGGAAGATTGCACTGAAACGGGTGCACAACATATTTGCTTGAGATTATTTACTTGAGATGCAAAATATGGCACTTGTTTAACCCCTTCAGTCCCCTATGGACACATCCCTGCCGCTGCACGGGAGATCACGCTGTCGTTTGACAGCCTGGACTCCCCACTGACAGCAGAAGCCGGCATTGCCAGCTTTCTGCTGCCCGATCTGATGTAACAGCTCCTGGCATGAAAGCCGGAAAGCTGTTACATTTTTAAAGCTGATGTCACCCAGAAGGTCATCGGAGGACAGGATCCTGCAGGGGGTATCCTGTCCTCCGATGAGGCTCAGACGCTGTGATCTCTGCGCAGGTCGGTGGGGACTTGTATAGAGATCACAGTGTGATCGTTGCAGGGGGATCGCGGGGAGAGTGAGAAACCATGTTGAAGGGGTTAAGATGGTAGGCTCAGTTAACTGAATTGCTTTGTTAACTTTGTCTGTATTGAAGTAATCCTGGGAAAGCAGGACTGTTTATTTTATTATACACGTAGGTGCTCTTTAAATTGCTGTTGGAATGGCGTTGAGTCTCTTCCGTGTTCCATCATGAGAATGCAGGCTGACCACAGTAGCTTACAGCAGATACAAAATGATTGTAGCTTTGCTTGGGTTAAGGGTCAGAAATGATTTATGCGCTGTTGGCAGTAGGTACGTGAAATGTCATGTTATTTTTCAATACAGCACGGCTGTTCTCATTTAAATAAATAACCTTAGAGTATTTTCAAAGCACAGTAATACAAGCCTGTAAGTAATGATACAAACTTGTTCGGCACACCTTGTACCAACACACATTTCTCCATCCGACTTTTCTCTCTCATTCCCAGAGGAGCGGCAATCTTTCGTCTTCTAGAAACAAAACATTATTTTTAGCTACTTTTTCCCTAATCAGCAGCTGTAGAGAAGTGTGTGATTTTGTGAAAGGCTATGGGGTTAGGTTAGCTGAAGAAGCTTTTTGAGTCTCATACTCAAACTCAAATTGTTCATACAGTGTGATATATGAAGGAACCAAAAAAGAGAGAGAGAACATGTATTATGATTTCACGTTGCCATATTAGAACGTTGATGTTTGCCAGACATATAATAATGAAAACACCGGTTAAAATCAGCTTGAATATTGGAGCTGATACTAAATCAGTAATGATAATTGTTATGAGACATTATGGCTTTGGAATGCGTTTAATGATATATATTTCTTTTGTCCCTTACAGCTTCAAGTGGAAGTTAACGATGAAAATGGAAAAACAGTTGAAGGACCTGTTGATTTAGAAATCGTGGTCATTGATCAAAATGACAATCGACCGATCTTCAGAGAAGGACCCTACGTTGGGCATGTTTTGGAAGGATCTCCCACAGGTTAGTCCCTTCAGAATGCGTTTGTAGAAGGCAACATTATAGAGGCTATGTGGTTAAATAATCTGACCGCAAGGCATTCCCTATGACGTAATAAGATGTTTTCTATTTACTAACCACAAAACACTGTGATTACTTTAGTTGCATGTTAAATGTTTAAAATCATTCATTTTGAAGACCTGTTAGCTCCATAGACTTCTGGTTTTGGTCATACTGTAGCCTTCACTGACAGGCAGCATTACATGATGGTACCTTCAGATTTGTTTGTGTTTTCCTGTTTGTTCTGGACATAAGCAATTTCCACTTCTGCGATATTAACCACGTGCTCTGTGGCTGGCCAGTGGCTCCTATAGAAATGATTCCAGAACAACTGATTTAACCAAAACCACACATATTGTGGCGTCTTAACAATATCTATATCTTATAAAAGCTGAGAGCTCTACCTTTCCATGAATAACATTAATTATTATAAAACCAATCCGCCATCTTCATCTCAGGAGTGATTAATAAAGATGTCCTTTTATCCTGTGCACCATCTCTTTATGCCCCAAGCAAAAAACCTGAAAGGATTACTGCCTCTAAACCGATAAATCCTAAATCCTAATGAGGAAGATGTGTCGTTTGGTGACGGCAAAATGAACTCCTGTCTGTACATGAAGCTATTCTCCTCTGTGGCCTACGTGTGGGAATACAAATCATTAAGATGCGCAAATAAGCGGGTAAAAATAACGTCCCCATCAACACCTGAAGCATGTTTATACCCGTCCTCAGCTCGCTTATCTATATATCTTTACTGCCCTCCGACATTGCAATTACAGAAGACCCCTTTGCGTTACATTGTACCACGTGCTACAAGGCAAACAGCAGTGCTCTCGACATTGGTTTTATTCCTCTTTCACAGAGTGTAGTCACCCCGAGAGGTTAGAAAGCTCTGTGAGAAAGCTGTAAGTACTGGAGTCTCTCTTTTCCCAAATGACGCCAGAATAGAGGGATTTTTCCTTTATTGTGGTAACGTTGCCTGACAGCATCACATTTTAACTAAAGAGCATTCAGGAGATTCAAGAAATATGTGTAAATAATTACCAAGTCACAAAAAGGACTTTTAAGACATACTACAAACACAATTATGTCCTGCAGGCAGGAGATATAAAAGTTTGAGAACTCGCAGTAGGGGCAGCATGCAAATATTCAAATTACATGAACTCAATTCTAATTATTATCAAATAGTATTTTAGGACTATCATAACAAACACATATTACCGATAAAAGCACCTTTTTAATGAAACGTTCTCTTAGATATGTGAGATTCAGGCTGGGATATCCAAACTTGCCTGATTCACATCATTTCACACACTTTGATTTCCGTGAAACCTGCGTATTGGGCCATGAAGAATGACAATTACTTTGAGCTCTGTATGAATGATGGCGCAGAACACTCCATGCAATGTCTCAATGTGACATCTGGATCGCATCCTTTCTTTCTGGAGTCACTCGTTTCCAACCCAAAGATAAAGTTGAAGCCGTAGCCTGTTTCCGTGTCGTGTTCACTAATAAGTGTAGATTTTCTGTTGCCTTCTAACACTTTGTAGGTAGAGCTTTATGTCCTTTCTGTATTTATTGGATGTTATTAGGCATGTTTAATACTGCCTCTTATGCTCATGTGAGGCCCATCGCAGAGCATGCTATGTAAATAACGTAGATTAGGACAGAGCGAAGAATAATATTTTGGCTTGTCTCAAGCATTGATTGCTGTCTCGAGGCCCATACGGTCTACTACTTTGTAAAACTAAACAGTATCCTTCTTTATTACTACTAACGCGTAGTTAGTAGTCACATCTTTTGATAAATGCGTGACTATTAGGGGGATAGCAAAGACCGAAGACTGTTTAATGACTGGAGAGACTTCCCTCCCCTTAGTGTAATAAGTCTTATACAAGTTTTGTTCATTACTCTGCAGTAGATTGTAAAAGTGATAAGTCTGCAGTCTTGTGGATTTATTTAAAACGGATAATATTTTGCACTTTACTTATAGGACCACATTATCCGCTTTCCTCCCCATCCGTAGCTCGTAAATCCAGGCACAGCGAACGAGATATTAGAACGTTAAAGCATCCTTGTGTTTGACAGGAGTGTTATTGTTGCCTGTAAACTAAATTCTAATTGGACAATGACCTTGTTTAGCTGAAGTGGATCTTTCTATGGCTCCTCGCTTTGCTCCTCTGTAGAAGGCAGCTTCCTTAATGTACACATAGTTGCTTATGTAATGGCCCCGGTAGCCCACATTGAAAGTCGTAGCATAATAGAGTAAATAAATTGCAGCGGTTTGATTCAAGTGCTTTTCAGAGGACAAAGATGAAATCTCAGGGAGTGTTTGATGCATTCTGTATATTTAATAATCAAAAAAGCGGGCATTAATTTGGATGCCAGGCTCTTTTTTTTTTTTCTTTGGGCTGCGATACGGACACAACTTCATTGTAATATATCTGGGTCTCTCGAAAGAAAAAAACTACGTCCACAAATGACTGAAAATGTGAAAGGCTGGCATTTCCAAAAGGAGGAAACTGGGGAAAACTGGAGAACTTTGATAGAATCCCAATATTTATACCTGTCAGTTGTATGCATTTACTGGCTGTGCACTGATTCTATGCTTTGTTTTGTACGTACATATTGGATATTTCAGGATTTAATATTATAAAAGTACTGAGAAAGCCCATCTGATATAGCTAGTATTCACAGTCATGTAGTTTTTATGACTTCAGAAGAAGTTATTTACGCCCCATAGTATTTATATGCTAAGCTTCATCCTCATTGCAAATATATGACTGTGGTGCTTGATGCCGCAAAGTCTTTTTTCACTGCTGTGATGTCAGGTTATCAGATTAAAGACATGAGAGCCATTGTAAGGGTTAGTAAATGGCGTTCAACATTCTAAATTAGAACAGAGCAGAGCCAATGGAAGATGAGCAGGGTCATTGGAGGATTAACATGATCGCAAGCCAGGGCACTGCCTGGGGGTGAGAGACAGTCCTTGACTTCCAAGGGCCCACAAGGTCTGTTAAAGAAATAAAAAATGGCAGCTTGACCCGGTAACCTCAGACTCGCAGCTTCTTTAATTGTCCAGGCTTTTGCCACAGGGCGCCGTGTATTTAATACAGAGCTTTACTAACATCTGCTTTCTACTCAGCAGAAAAGGCTGATATCATCCCTCCCTTCTGTCTTTAAAACAAGGACACGTCTTCAGTGACTGTCACTTCGAATCATACATCTGCTTCCCTTAATACCCATATTCATTTTTGGTTTTAGCTCCGTTTGGACTGATTTAACATTGTCCTGATTATCCGTAGGGCTCTAAAGTTCCCTATTCCCCAGCTGTACCCAATAGGTGAGCACACATCTGATTAGCTGCGGGCTCTCTTCCGTTACACAATCGTAGACATATTGCTCTTTACCTTGTATTCCCGCGTTTTCTGCAGGAAAAGGTAGTTAGAGCTCAGCCTGCTGTTGGCTTCTATATCTTCATTTGCAAATGTTTTCTGCATGGCTGCCACAGAAAATGTTACTTCATGCAGAGGTTTCTCTGCGTGTCTCTTTCAGGTTTACACACCTGTAGCAATACACTAAGCCAAAAATACACATTTAAGACATCCGCTGCAATGCCCACGAAGCAACCACATCCCACTTCCCTATTATTTTATATTTTCTACATGAAAGATATAGGGTTCTGTCGATAAACATCAACGGCGAAGATCTTCCAGGCTCCACTTGATACGTCAGAGGAATCTCATTAAAATGCAACAAACTCTGCGTCTGGCGTAGCCGTCCTCGTACTGGGATGTGGCGGAAGTGAAGGAACAAATCATTTGTATGGGAAATATTCTCCTTGACGGAAATACCTTTATCACTGCCCATGACGGGAATTCAGGCACTTTATTCTGAAATATTTAAATCTGTACACTCTATATCTTCTGGTCAGTCTCTCTGTGCTATAATGTCTTTGCTAATTTACCGCTTTCCCTTCATTCATTTGACCCTTGTCTGTTCTTATGCATGATTTTACTGTTTCTGGCTTTCTCTATGTAGTATTCATATTTTACAGCATTGCTACTTTATAGCATACAATGTATCACTTTTATTCCTATTTCAGATACGATTCCACTTTTATCGCAAGCCTTCCCAATGTGTGATTAACTTTATGTAATTTGTATCTAGAACGCTGACCGACACCTGAACGTGACCTTTAATCTCTTCTCACTTTTGGGGTTATCCGATAATCCACGAATATTTTTATTAACTCGGATGAGGATTTTCCTCTCGATTTTGCAGAAAGTAACTGTGCTGTGCTTGCGAATAAGCTTCTTAGTGGAATTAGCGGTGCTTAAATTCTGATCTGTCTCTTGATATCTGGATGGCACATCTTCTCCTGTTCCTAGACTTGAGAATGTCAGCAGAATTCACATGCATGGCTTAAGGCCTCTGTAAATTGTAATAAAACAAAAAAACGCCAAGTTGATTTCTGAAAGCCTCCATGGTGCATCTCATTAACCTGTGCAGTGGCAGATTACTATATTCTACAACCGTAGCATTATCCCCATTACGGTGGTTGCCAAGGTTCTACATAGAGAATGTAGATAAAGGTCATTCCATCCAGTTTCATCCTACTTCCTTTGCGTACAAATACCCAATCTGCTTCTGGGATGAGGGACCTTTTTATGATGTCACACGCATGCGTATTAACTCATAACTGGAGACATATTGGGGTGAGACATGGCTTAGAGTAGTAACCATGTTTTGTTTTTTTAAATACCAGTTGATCATCTACTAACTTGCCACATTTTGCACGCCCATTGCTCCCAAGCATATCTATATCAAGCAGCAGTCATTGTAATACACGTAGGCTTCACCATGGACACAAACATGTCCTCCTGCCAAATAGATTTTAAGCATTCTCCGTATACATTACTGGTTGGTTGAAATACGCTTTATTGAGGCCATTAGTACTATGCAAGCAATAGTCCAATCTCAATGACTAATTACCCGTTCCCTCATCTGTAATAAGGTGCCAAGAAAACTATATACACTTACAACAACAGACATTTACATAGCACTTTTGTCCAAGAAGGACATATCTATATGCTTTATATAGCGACACAACTTGATATTAAGAAGTTAGTGGGGAAATAAAAGTGTGAATTAGTGGAAAGCTTGGGAGAAAAGATGAGTTCCATGTGTTGGAGCAGCTGGACAGAATGTTCTGGAGTCCCATGTTGTATGCAGTGTGGGACTGAAAGAAGAGATAGATGGAGGAGACTTTTAGGGTGATAATAGCTCTTTTAGGAAACAGGGGCCTGGTTCTTTAAGGCTTTAAGTGTCAACAAGCCTATCTTAACAGAATAGATTCTCCGTTTTATAGGAAACCAATGAAGAGAGTGCAGAATAGGTGTGATATGGCATAAGTGTGCTGATTTGATTTGAAGTTCTACACCGGTTGGGTCGGCACTTAATTGATTAGGTGCAGTTATCCTTTTTCCTCCGATTAACAGGAATTCTGTCTTATCAGGGTTTACCTTTAATCAGCTTGTTTTCCATCTACAACAATGTAAGTAATATCAATCCTGGCAACTACCTCCAAATTAGCTCAAGTCTTAGAAAGAAGAGCATTACAATGGATTAAAAAGGTTCTATTTCAAAATAATGACTGTACTTTCTACGCACATCCTCCTTGTTACTACAGACGAAAGTCATGCCTTTGGCTTTGTGACCTGCTGCATCTTAACCCAACGGCTCCATGAGCATCTGGAGAGCCTTCTTACCCCCCCGCCACAAACAAAATGTGGAACTTTTGTGACAGGTCCCCTAGGAGATATTAGCTGAGACAGCCATTGGAGAAGGACGTTTAGGGTTTGCTGACAAAGTGAGCCGCTTGACACCTTCAGCGAGACACAGATTTCATCAGGGATTCTATCACTTGCTGCCAGCTTCCATCATTTACCTCCATTTAACTCATTCACTCATTGCGGCAAGAATGGCAGGGTTACTGTTTCTAGAAACAAGGATATGCCGGGTTTATTAACATTTACGTAATTAGTTATATATGTGTTTCATCCGGCAGTCTTTGTGAGATGAGCAGTCTAACACCAAAACACTTCACAGGATTTAATATTCTGCTGATAAATATTTAACATTTTTAGGCCGTGTTTTGGAGGTACTGCTTCTAGTACTTATTCAGGATTCAGTTAGAATTTAATGACGCTGCAGTTCTAGGTTCCTTTTTTTCTAAACCGTTACGCCATAAGTCCTAGGCTGACTGTACGGTGAATAGGCCCTTCCTTGGTTGTACATTAACAGAGATGTCTGGGGATCCAGGACTGAAGAAATGTTCTTCAAATTAGGAATTAAAAGGCTTCCTTGACACGACTGACCGGAGATCTTATGTGGATTATTAAAACGTAAATTTATCCAGTGAGCCACAAATAATGCCTTTCAAATCTGCTAAGGATTTACTGAAGGGATGTGTCTTAAATCATAGTGTCTGCTCTACTTACTAATTCCATTCTTTACCAAAATGATTAGCTGACAAGGTATTTTTATCCTTCATGTATTATTGTACTTTATTCATCTTGATAATATGTTGCACTTTTTTTCCTTAATCAGAGCTTCATATTATATATTTTAATCATAATTAGCTATATAATTGGCAAAATTATGGTTTTCTAATCTTTTACCTACAATTGAAAGGTTGAACTTGATGGACTGAAGTCTTTTTTCAACCTACTATGCGATCACATAAAATACACACCGCTGTTACACACCGCTATTACACACCGCTATTACACACCTCCAACATGTTGTTGAGTTTCAGGGGGTAACAGCATAACAATCCGTGTAGAGTTATTTCTCTCCTCTCCTATTTTTTTCCTTTTGCAGATAAAGATATATTAAAGCTGCCGAAAGGGAGAATATTATTTTATCTAAATATAGAAAAAAATACTCAATTTATTTAATTCCTTTTCTTTCGTTAGATGGGGCAATACGCTAATTCAACGAGTATTAAATTGTTCTGATTTAAACATCATGTAGATTACATCTCTGGGCCTCTGATGTTTTGTTTGCTAAATGAAATATGAGGAGTAAATATTTTAGAGTACTGCTTACCTTTCTATTTTTTTTGTTTTTATTCTGGATATAAGCTAAAATACTTTACCTGGGTGGCCCGCTTGGTGCATAATGTTTATAATCTGAGCGATATTACGTTGGTGAAGACCTTGACAGGCTGTCTTACTTTGGAGAATTCATTCTCACGATGCACGCCTCAGATTCACTGCGGTTCTGCATCTCGGAGACCTCGCTAAGTGATTATTACCCAGGGTGTAGATTTGATTTCCCCAAGTCTAGCAGTGGGCCCTTGGGACCTTACCATAGGGGCCATCATTTCTTAGGGGAATGCTTTTACTAGCTCTTTTACCTCTAACATAAACAGCTTCTTCATTCTTTACGCGATGTATGCTGTATGCGATGGCACGGAAAATAAAACATTACATTTATTACTAAACACGTATCCTTGGCTTGGACATTTCAATAAATGTAATATGTTAATGTAGACATTTCTCAATTCATAACCTTATCAGGGGTAATCAGCTAACCATATGGTGTGTTAATAACTAGAATAGCAAACTTGAACTCTTGAACCGGGGCTTCTCATAGGGAATGTATGGAAAATGTTATTTGTGTGACCCGGAGATGCACTAATATTCCTACATTCCCATAGCCCAGGGGGTACTTGGCGCATTTTCAGGGCCCGCCAGCATTTGCCAGTACCGCTGTCTTTAAGGCACTGAACTCGTTGGCATTATTGTGGGAAATAAACTGTTAGGTGTTTTTTTTTATCTTGAAATAGATTTGGAAGAATTGTCTTTCCATTAACCTACGCAAAGAAATAAGAGAGATCAAACGCAGCAAATTAACTTCGTGCTTTTCGGAAGAACTACATTTACTTTCCATCCCGAATCCCAATAGCATGTGTATTCCTCTAGTCAATGAGATCAGGCTAATGACGGGAAAGTTATCTACTCAAGACTATAACTCCCAATAGGCTCAGACAGCCGAGCTTTGTGGCACACAGGTACCTGAAAGTCGGATCTGAACGCTAGCTCGTCAACAATATGCAGCTTTAACGAGACATCTATTCCACTTGCAATGTTATGCAGCGTTTAGGAAATTGTTATCGCAGACCTTGTACTTAATAGATTTTGCAAACGATAATGAGACACGGTTTACCAAGCAGATGCACGCAATATTACCGGACAAAATGTATCTGCAAGATAACAAACAGGAGGAATCTCGCTGATTGTATATCCTGCACGAGAAACCTGGCAGAAGGAAGATGCAGACTAACCATACGAATGCTTGGTCTCCATGATTAAGGTCCTGATATGTCCATTATTTATATCCTCATAGATTTTCTTTGTGTAAAATAGAAAAAAGTTAAGGATATGTAAGTTATATCCCAAGTTGGGTCAGTTAGTTAAGTAACAGCGAAAGGTATCTGCAAGTTGGACAATGGCTCAACCTCTCTCGACCCCATGGGACCAGTCTGCTGACACCCATCGTAACTGTTACCTGGTTCTTGTAAGGAAAGACTGATCCTCGCGTATAATGATAATGCGATAAAGCTGTAGGGGAGTCCGTGCCAATAACACTGCTGAGTGTAACGTACATTTTATAGGTTTCCCCATTCTGACACGGATAAAACATTTATTCACTTGTATTTTTATGAAAAATAAGCTGTCAGAGATTGAAACGGCTCCAGTTGAGGAAAATATGTACAATTATTTATAGTATTGCTGAATTTAGCAAAGTGTTGTCCATGTATAATATATGGCATATAAGTGATCACCTGCAAAGCTTCCATCAGATCCACCAGAAGTCATCAGGATTAAATGGTCAACTCTCCTTTTAAATGTCTGATTTTGTGAATACACCACATAATCACTTTGCAGTTGCTACACCTGTCCTTCCGTGCCACCCAACAGCCCAAACTACGTGGTTTTACATGGAAGACATCCTGACGTATGCGTGTTTATGTTCAGTCTGGAGTAAATGATCAGCCTGTCCATCTGCCTGACAGCTCCTAAACCCACCCCCGGGCCTTCTAAAATATTGAGAGATTTCATTAAATAGCCCTAGCTATGTACAGCTGGGATCGTAACCTGAGCATATGGATACTTCTGCTTCAAGGTCTCCTTACGCCATTATTCAAACGTCTTTAGTAGAGTAACTCCATAGAGCGCAGCAGGCTGTTGAAAGTGGATAGTGGAATCATTTAGCTAATGAGGAGAGGATGGATTTTTTTTCCAAATGCTGAACCTGTTGACTAATGTTTAAATAGCTTATACCTCCCCAGAAGGTGTTGTACGTGACTTTAGATTATTATTTATAACCTTCACCATATCCTTCTGGCTGTAGCCAGTGGAGACAATTGACTCTAAGAGAAGACCAAGGACTGATTAAGGTCTAAGCCTTCACATCAGGCAAACTGTGGACATGCACACTAATGGATATTGGGAATATTTGCATGAGATTGTGTCTAATGGGAAATAGCTTTTTCACTACTAGGCTAGTGGGTTTATTTAATGGCAGAAACGCTGTGGTGGTTTGGTGAGGACCCCCGGCACCCTGCCCTGCATGACAGGTAACCTACAAGCCTGTTTTTAGAAAGGCTAGACCTTAATACTAAAGTGAAGGTGATACTATTTATTTGTTTTTTTTTTAAAATTTCACATCAGACATCTAAATAATGATGCTTTCACTCTCTTGTTTTCTTCTCTGCTGTCTGACAGAGAGGGTAGGCTTGCAAAATGTACCGGCGCAAGAAATGCAAGAAATGAAAATGATTAGATCTGCTCAGCGGGGATACAGTGCCCAGAGTTTATTCCGGTTTCAATGGCGCTTTGGGCACCAATGGTATTAAATAGAAATTAGAAACAGAGGAAGCCGCGGTGAAAACATTTTAAAAGCTATTTAGTAGGGGAAGAGCACAGTAGCAGAAAAAATATGCATGGTAATTCATTCACCATCTTTATGTGAAATATGCCATGAACCTAAAGGCACTTTAGCGATTTTATTCACAAAACAACAGTGACACGGCTCTTGGGGTCAAGTCCTTTCACATGTTTGTTTCCCTCATTCTTATTAGTAATTGTAGGAGCAATCAGTCCAGCTTCTGCAGGATTATTCATCCTTTAAGCGTCTGGGTGACCAACACATCTTAAGGTGAACTTAGATGACTAATATTAGCTTTCTGCTTTATGAAGCAGGTTGGGGTGGGTAGTGTTTGGTCTGTGCTGTGCTGGTCTCATTAATGAAGTTGGTGGAAATGCCCATGTGAATTGTGAATGGTTTACGAGAGGTTCTCAGAAGTGAATATTGTGATCAAAGGATCTCTTGATCTTTGTAATGTTATAATAATGTTAGTAGATTAGATTTGGAATGGCTTTTTTTTCTGACGGCATGTAGACGGTTGCCTGGTAGCCACAACATTTCTCATTTTGGGATTGTTTTTGACCAATAGTTTGAAGAAGGATCATCACAACCCTTTGAATGTCAGAAATGGGCCACAAGGGTTAAGGTACCAACAAAACTAAAACCCATTTTGCACGCCTTAATCATCCCTGGAACTAATGTACAGATTCAGATGGATAATTCTACTTCTATCCTTCTAATAGGTTGTGCAATCCGTAATTAAGCACCATGTTAAAGAAGCGGCAAATTATAATGCCCGTGTAAGTCATTGGTAATTGAGTCCTTAATGTCCCTTGAAGGGTTAGTTGGAGTGTATTATTGGAGATCGTTATGATGCCCGGTTATTATATGGGATGTGCATTTAATGCACTAATCCAGTCCTTACCATACTCTTAATATATTCTTAATCAAAGAAGGGTATCACCCCCTCATCCGCAAAAAAAACAGCATTTCGAAGGGTTCTTTCATTCTCTATTCCCCAATAAACAATGAAATGGTCCATGGCTAGATTAAAAATTGGGATCCCTACTTGCAGCATCTTCTTTAGAATACATGATGCCATGAAACCATGACTTGTCAAAAGGTGAAATATTATGAACCACCTGTATACAAGCAGTCTTTCAGCGCTGATAAACCATTGAGAAAAGCAAGTAGAATAGGAAGGGGTCGCTCCATCCTGTATAGCCCAGAGAATCTCCCACGAGATCCTGAGATTGGGGTAAAACCCCAACAGTTTCCATGCATGCATCTAAAATGAGCGGGTTTATGAAGTCATATAATAAGATGCGCTGCCAGTTGGATAGTCTTGTGGTTCTCACCCAAAACTAAGACATGGAAACTAAGCTGGAAATGATTCTGATAATACCCGTAAAGATCATGTTTTCCATGCTGGAGGGTTAATAATGCAGTGGTTCCATTTTCACCCAAGCCTCTAAATATGTCCCCGTCACATTCAGCTATATAATATCGCTTTGTTTTATTTTCTCTCTCAACCTTTATCTCAAGCTGTTTTTTTGTTGTTATTCTCGTTCCAAACGTAATGACTGTTTGAATTGTTTAAGATTTGTTTACTTGTTCACAGTCCAATTGTATTTAAAATATCAAACAATGAAAGCCCCAAATTAAATCTAAAAGCCAGACAAGCAGCTGCAAGTCTCACCAGCACCAGAATAAAATCAATTCTTCAAATACTACGCATAGATCATAAAATGGCAATGCAGCAGTTATTAAAATAGTCAATACATTTCCGCCTGATATCCTAATTGTAGAAACATCACGGCACCGCATCCCGAGAGAAAAGATATTCAATTAGACATTGTACATGACTCACACAGCGGGGATAAAAAACATGTTTGGATCCCGTTCCCCGCGTTCTTACCATTTTGTGTTACCGTTGTCATGTTTCAGACTTCTTTTCCTCTGTCTCATTTATGTTTGACACCTGCAGGATTACTGCGCTGAACCAGAAGTTCCAAAAGATTTTTAACATTCGTTATTTGCATAATCGCTTAATTGTAGCGTCACATTTTATACCCCAAGCTCCTGTAATGAAAGAGTAACGGTTTCTTCAAATATAGCGTGGGGTTAATTGCCTCTTGCAATGTCCGCAAAAGAGATGACGCTGCAGGATTGGGAAATTGTGGCCCCCAAATAAGACTTTACTGCCGCCGCTCCTCATAGAGATACTTTGCTGGGATTTTTCCCAGCTGGCCTTTTATCATCCAAAGCCCCTTTATACCTTCTCAGTACCCTCTTTATATCTTCCCCGTACCCCCTTTATATCTTCCCTGTACCCCCTTTATATCTTCCCTGTACCCCCTTTCTTGCCTTGTTTTGTTTTATTGACATGATTGGACGGGGCCTCCCTTTTGAACCCTGTCGTACATGTAGAGATATTATGACTTCCGGGCTACGCTTACCCCCACTTACCTAATAATGAAAACACAACTCAAAACTTACATTTTGGATAAGGAAAGGCCACCCCTGCTACCTGCGGAATGGGGATTGGACTGCTAAATGCACGCACTGTTAACATATGTTGTTTTTTTCCAGTTCATTACGGTTAAATATAGTTTTAATACAAATTTGATCACTCGGAACCCCCAGCTGTCTTACTCTGAGATATTTGTTGCTTAATCTTTTCAGATAGCTTTACCTTCTGTTATTCTGGCTTCTGGCACCAGGTATTTGCATCCCTGATTCCTATTATAGCCTGAAATCCACCAGGTGCCCGGATGGGAAGACTAGGTGGCCCACATGGTTCTGTCTTACCCAGGCTTACCAAGCCATTCACCGAGGACTTCTTCCTCCCTTTCTTGTCTTGTAGCTGACGCCCTTCAACCCCCATCAGAGAGCCCACCTTTATTACCATCACTACAGAGACAGGGCAGATAGCGATTAAAGCAAGAAGGAGAAGACGGTCACACTCTTACATTCGTATTAACCTATTTTACAAAAACTAGCATTATGAAATATTAAATGTGCCCTATTCACGTTTATTTCAGTGGAACTGCCTATCCTTCCATTGAGGTACCACCAACAATATAGCGTTTTTGTTTATTTTTACACCCAACCTTAAATAATGCTGTATTTGTTTCATAGGAACCCACCAACTCCCAATAGAACTCTCTGAGTATTTACTCCATGCGCGTGATGCTAGCATCGCTAATGAGCCTAATTGGAGTATTTGCAAGATTTCATGAATATGCGTAATAGAGGAAAAAAACACCCTCTATGATATATCCTTTTTAAATAAAACCACTTATTTACTGTTAACAGGTCCTGCAATAAACTATATTAAAACCAAAGTGACAGAGCAGCAGAGAAAGTGCGTGTCGGTTTCCTCACTCCAAACAATGTATTATTCATTACTACCCTCTCTTCAATCTATTCAATTAGTTGCTTAACACTTTTTATTCGTTTGTGCTTAATGAGCAGATCTTAATTACTTCATTTCCCTAGCTCCAAATTCAGAAGCAAACATGAAACATATACTAGCGTAGACTTAGCATTCCTTTGTGTATTAAAGGTGCTGTGCCACTTAGGCTAAATGTTAATGGCACTCTCTAGCATGTCGTGCATTAGTTGTCATTGTATTATTTCTACTCAAGGCTAAAAAACATAACAGCCATACAGATTTTTTAGGAAGCTTTTTCATTTTGCTTTTTGTCATTAAAGTGACTTTTACTCCCATGTACAATTTGATACAATGCGGCAGGTTTTTGGCTGTGTTCTGTAGCACTCTTTATGGCACTCAATAATTTTTTTCAAGGGGGACCACCAAAACTATATATAGTATTGAAAAAGACTAGCGCAGATAGATACGCATCAGACACACACCGCGGAACCGAGATAATAAGTATGTATGTATTATTCTGCTGAGATACCGTCTTATTTGTGTTCCCATGTTCCAGCCCCTGCGTTGTATGTGTGTTGTGTGTTTGGAACACCTTAAGAGCCGGGGTAATTATCGCCGGTTCAGAGGGTCACCAGCACCTCAGCTCTGTCCATGCATAATGACACGGAATGATTCAAACTGGCAAACAACAGGGGCCTTATTCAGAACCCTACATGAAGCTAATGCGATACTTTGTGCAATTGGACATGTGCATATTAATCAGGCTTGTTAAACAACTGTGCCGTATCTGTGTGTATAGCACATACTGTGCAGGCGTTCCACAATCACTCCGGAAATAAACTTATAATTGAGATGCCTCTTCATGGTCAAATAACCTTAATAAATTCCATTATCCAGCAGGAAGTGCGATCGTAAAGCTTTGCGTTAGCCGTAGTTTCTGTTTGCCGGGGGTGGCGAGATGGTCTTTGCCGCATGATGAGGGAGACAATATATCGCTCAAAGACTGCACCCAGATGGTAGGGTATAGTGATACACGTGGGGGGTCCTAGGGGCCCCCTCTAAACGTTCTTTTATATTAGTGTGTACGTGGTTAGTATTATATGGAATACCTATAGAAGTACCTGGATTAATAGAGAGAGGATCCTAAAAGACTAAATTCTTAAGGGAGGGGAGCCATCCGGCATTATGTGGGACCATATTTATTAATGGAAACCTTGTAAGATACTGTGCTGTATGTGGTGCAATCACCACGGGAACCTGAGGGATATATTTTTGTTTGGCACTTTGCATCTAAACTGTGCTGATTTTACTTTTATACATATGGCCCCCGGCGAGTATTGCAGATCAGATCTTCAGTGTGTTTCATTCTTCTTATTGGCAAGTTTGATACAGAGTAACATTTCTTTCTTAGCTTCCATAAAACATAAAAGAGACTGTGCAGCAGCAAATGGTGATGACACAATGCTAAATTTTAAATGGATATATCAGCCACCAAGAACATCCCTTTCAAGCCTTCTTCTACATTTATATGGATGAAGCTTCATCTATTCTGCATAAGATTGCATCACATGTTTAATGTAAAAACAGCAGGGTAGTCGGACGTTGGCTCTGAGTATATTGTACATCAATAGCATTTTGTCTGGTGACATGGTGAATAGGAGTGATAAGCAAATTGTCAGCCCTATGATTGCTCCGTCATGTCTAGGTGCTTTGGCTCCTAATTTGAATGGCTTTAAAGCTGCAGAGTCTCTTCGGCTGGCAAAGCAGCTACGACTATTTTGTGGTTTTCTTTTCTCAGCTAATAACGGGGAGGAAATTCCACAGTTTAACCAAATCCATTATAGACTCTTATAGGTGCCAGCCTGGCCTTAAGCATCTGACCTGTTTGTGTGTTTGCTTTCTAGGTACAACTGTGATGCATATGGTAGCCTTTGATGCTGACGACCCAACCACTGATAATGCTGTGCTGCGATACAATATCCTCAAGCAGATCCCTGACAAACCATCGCCAAACATGTTCTACATTGACCCTGAAAAGGGAGACATCGTCACCGTAGTGTCCCCTCAGCTCTTAGATCGCGAGGTGAGTGCAACATAAACCTGTGAGATATTCCTATACATCGCTTCGTGCTTTAGCTTTATTTATAATTACTGTGGCTTAAATGATGGTGTAAAGATGGGGGAGATGACAAACATGGAAATGAAAATGCTTAATATAACCTGACAGATGGCAGATTCTGGAGATGCTTTGTACCTTATATGCATTGTATACATTGAGAGTTATTTTATTGCAAATGTATTTAACAATGATGTTTATTTTAGAACACATGAAATATTTTAATTATATGCCAGGTTCAGCAACAAGCTGGAGTGAACATTGCTGCAGTATGTGTTACATTATTCTGTCCAGTTATAAGAGCTTATTCCTGTAACTGTTACTTTCATTCATTCACATTTACAAGCAGAGTTTGGTTTATTTTGTATACAGGGAAAACATAATGTTCCATTTAATTGCTGCTGGGAAAAAAGCAGCGATACGGTGTATATTTTTCATTAATGTATGCATTGATTTAGGATGGTTATTACATCAAGTGATCCAGAGATCAAATGGGTTATTTATTAAGGGTTGCTGTGGGTTAATTTATCCGAACTGCTACAGTTAATTGCAGTAGATGAGAGCAGGTCAGGCGTAGTAAACTTGTTAAAGGATGGACACAGAATGCCTTATCTGCCCACAATGTAAACATTCATGTATATCCATCCATTCTCTGGATTCATACAATGCCCTGCAGCCTTCAATGTCAGCTCTACAATCCACAGAACCAAATGAGATGATGGCGTATACTGTGCGTGAATAATGCACCAAGAAACTCCAGCTTAAGTGTAGGTGTGTAATCGCTTTTGTCTTTGACACAAGTCCACAAAGTATCTCTAACCGTTCAAAATTACTAATTCACAAAAACCGCAATGTGAGTTGAAGGATGGTTCTAGTGCATGATGGGCTGCTTTTTATTCGCATCTCACTCTTGATTGATAATTTGTCTTAAACGTCATCCTAAATGCATGCCCGTTTACCACTCGCTTTATAACCACCAATACGAGTGTGGCAGACGCCTGCATCTGCATATTTTTGTTTGCCTGTCTTATAATGATTTCCTCCGAGAGCAAGTGCAGATATATTAGATGTGTTTGCCAAACTATTTGATGCGGCATCTTTTGAAAACATAAAAAGCCAAATGATCTTCAGTTCCAATTTTCAGATGAATCCACAGGAACCCAGAGAAGCAAAACCAGGTCGGAATACAGAGGAGGGTCTGGCATGGAATCTGGGTCAGAACCTTGCAGAGTTAAACATTTAAATCCACCGATACCTCCAGGAGGGGAGTGCAAGCTGTATTTTAAACCAGCAGTGCCATCTACTTGACGTCGGTAGCACTGAGCGTTCGTATTGCTGTAAAATGATACTGCGTATGAGCAGAGTCTGGTGCCCACAGTTATAGCAGTGCCTGGCGCGGCAGATCGGACTTGTCTGTGCTGGACGTATCCCACAAGCCGTCAGATAATGAATATTTCTGTAAATCTAGGAAGTCGTGAGCATTCTGTGAAGTTACAGAAGTGGGCAGTTCCTTGTTATTGCTGATTAGATGTGAGCACTGAGTTTGCATGTTAAAAACCAAACTGCATGTGGAGTGTGCCGGGTATCCCCGGAAGGGAACGCAGCTCAAATCTGGCTTCTTCTTTCCATTTGTTTTGTTCTTTGTAGATAAAACCTTGTATTCTACTGGGCATCAGGATAAAATAAACAAACTATGTAGTTGCTTTTGTGTCTGCGCTGACAGATGGACAAATACGCTTATTATATACTCCATCTATATGCAAATATTGAACCCATAGTGCATTTTCCTTTTTAATGAAAAGATATTAATCTTTACGGTGAATGCTGTTCACATTTTGAATAAAAGTTAAACATTAAAATATTCATAACCCTTGTGGCTGCAGAGATTGCAGGTAGGTTGTGTCTTAAACCCCTCTCCTCTTATTGTCCTTTAGTGCCCATGAAGTCTGGGATTGTTGGTGGTTTGTTGGGTGTAAGAGGTTCTAGCGAGCCCAGGTACTGAACGCCCGATAGCGCTAACATTTAATGGCGCTGCTAGACTTGGCTATGGCCGTGTTTTGAGTTTTTAACAATACTTTTTATGAACATGAAAGGCTGATACTCATCAGGGGTAGAGCCTTCGTGTCTGGGCCTGTCTTCATATCCCTGGGGAGCCTCAGTCACCCAGTGGCCCCTTCTCACATAAGGTTGTTTGAGATGTAAAGGTCTGGCGTTTCTCGTGACTGTGGGATATCATTTTTGAGTAAGGCATTCACAGGTTTATTTCTTAAACTCATACTTTGACCTGAAATATTTGTAACCAAACCGTGGACACCTTAAACACGTTCCACGGACCACTACAGCAGCGTATATGTGACCCCCAAGATCCTGAAATAGCGGTGCAATCCCCATAACAATATCCCTGGTGGTTGCTTCACTGCGATTGCTTTGTTGACTCGTCTTGTGTCTCCCACGCTCCTCTAGTCCTCTAGCGAGGAGTGCGAGTAAAACTTTAGGAAAGGCTGATGATTTGCCCCTGTTGGGGGAAGGTTTGCTTTGCTGGATTTCAGTTTGATTCATCGGCATGCAAACCTACTTTCATTCAATAAAACCATCACTTCTCAGCTTTATCTCTGTTTCCATGTAAACCAATTAATTATTTTACCGGGAGCTTTATAGCTAGCGAGTGACCATAATAGCGTACATATTTTTATTCAATTAAAGCGTGATTGATGAACGCTGTAATATATAAAGGCTATAACGGCCGTTTTTACAGAAGCTTGTGGCCGCTTCCTGTGGTTGGGCAATCAGTAATTCAATAAGTGAATATTAATGAAATCATAAAGTCCTACACTGCGTTGTGGCTTGCTCCCAAGGCAATAACACAATCAGGAAGCATTTTTATACTAATATCTATACAATATCGCCTGCGTTGGGTACCTTTGTTTAAATGATCTAGTGGTAGTTTAGGTAAGAGATGTGGACTGTCCCAGGCGATGGGGTTATCGCCCCCATCCAAAGCCTGCTGTCAGGTTGGGAGGCGGGTGATGCTTCCCTTAAAGCTCTGAGCTCTGATATTTCTGTGGTTTTGGGTTTGGTCTCTGTTTACAATTACTAATTATTGTTATCATGGTTAGAATGATTTCTTATTGTTACTATGGTAATTCTGCTTGATGGATGATGTGTGAGGCCATTAAAGCTCTAATTTACACCACAGTGCAGGCCCAGCTCCCCAAATAACCATGCTGTGCTATGCTATACTATACCATGCTGTGCCATGATATGCTGTGCCATGATATGCTGTGCCATGATATGCTGTGCCATGCTATGCTATACTGGGTGTTGACTAGAGGAGTCAAGTTACTGACTCTACATGCATTAGAGCACTTTATGATCCGTGTCTGTAGGAATTTATTTCATCTTAAGTGTTTGATGGTTTTGTTATCTTACTTCTTACTACGGATGTGTAACCAGCGTTTAACAATTGGTACTGACCTCATGTGTTAGAGCAATAATGTTATTTCAGTAACAAGTCAACTCCAAGGCCTCATTTAAAGGCCAGTTAGCCATTGAACGGAGTTGAGTTATACTCAAGGCCAAGCTGCTGGCTGCATGTGGTGCCGATCTTTCTTCCCGTCTAACACAAAGGACAGAGTCCTAGAGAAGTCCGGATACAATGTATCCATAAACATCTGTCATGTATATTAAACATGCCATTAAAGTCTTTTAATTATATTATGCGAGCACAAGCTTTTCTCATCACAGAATTAAAGCGCATTTCCAAGGACTGAAGGATCAAACGCATGACATTGCTCAGCCGGCTGCCACTCATCACATAGCATTTCAATTCATTCTCTTTTATGATAACAAAGTATTTGAAATGACACCGTGCTTCTAAGAGTATTTGTTGATTATTGCATTGGTAACAGTACACAGAGGGTATCTGGATTTCCTCGCGTGTTCTTAAATCAGCCTGATCTGTTTGGAACGCGCAGTCAGTTTTAGTCTTTGCGGTTGGAAGTGTTCATGTAGTTAATCTTAAAATGATAGTAAGCTCAGCTGTATCATTCTGAACCACCAACATATCTGAAGCATGGATTCACAGTAATAACCATTTGTGTAATAATAGCCAGGTTGGCCGACTTCCATTCCCACCCCCGTCATGACATTGAAATGACTCAATCTTTTATTGATATCTAATCAGCATGTAGAGCGATTGATCCGTGTTAAGCTCCTGGGTGCATCGCTTGGGGCTGGCCTGATTCTACCTTTTCTTCCTCTTCCTTTTATCTTGACCTTTACGTTCTGAATCAATAGTTCTGTTTGTTCAGAGAGAGAGAGAGAAACAGATCGTGTGTGTGTGGGTTTTACCGACGACTGATTTTTCTCTCCACTTGCTGCAGATAGTTTGTTAGGGTAAATGAAGCGGGATTATGTCTTTGGTATTGGCTAAATACATTGGAAAATTGTAGATTTAGGTAAAGCTTTATCTGTGGTGTTCAGGTAAAAGGTTAAGTAGTCTAGAAACTAGAACATCCTTTAAAAATAAGCATTACAGGAAAGTAACTTAATATATTAGATGTGATTTCACACAAAAGTACACAAGAGAAGTGTTGTGTGTTGTAAAAATGTTCACTTGTTTCTAAATAACTCTTTCAGTTTAGTATTTTTTTGTTCGGTGCTGTTACTGAGTAGAACTCGGATGGATCTGAATCATCCTGCCGGTGTTCTCAGCGTCTTGGGTTAAACTTGTTATTACTTATTAGAATGCTAATAGCTAGTGATTAGCCGGTGCGCTAAGACATCCATTAAGGCGTACTATTTCCATGGACCTCGGCCACATGAAAGACGGAGGAAGAATGTTTATTGAGTTGACTCTGGACTTCAGCCAGGAAACGACCATTACATTTACTTAAACTCCATTATTAAGCTAAGATACATTTCAAAGGAGAAAAACAGGGAGTGTTTGCCAGTCTCCCAGGTTCTTGTTAGCAGATTCAAGAGAAGGCGTACTCCCAACTAGAACTGGGTATTACCTTTGGGGGACTGTTATATAGCGTGTAAAAGGCAAAACGCCTTGATTTCATGTTAATCAGATTTGAGCCATTATAAAAAAAAAAATAAGAATGTTATGTAAAAAAAAACAATCCTCAGTATTTCTAACAGACTAAGGTTCTTTTTGCTGCTATGGTTTGGAATCGGTGCTACATCACAGAGTATCGAGCGTGTCGTTAGTGAGGAATGGGATGATGGATCTTCTAAGTGCTTATATTATGTATTTACACTGGTGTAGGTTGCAGGGATTTGCTAACATGGCCCCACAGTCCTATATCAGGGTATTAGTTGCAGGCAGGGGACTCTTTTTGATTTGGCTGTTTCTAGCTGTGTGCGCTTTTTACCCAGGAGTCCAGGACAAATGGGATTTGAAATTGCATTCAGGATATTAGTTTCAAATGGATGCTGTGAAGGATGCACGTCTTGTGTGTCTCTGAATAACTGCCTTGAATACACAAGTATAGCAGCGGAGTGCCTGCAAAAGAATCAATTACATCTTAACCTATGCAGTGTCCATATGCAGCGTGTCCCTGTCTGTAATCATTGCCATGCGTTAATATGATTGAAACTGTTATTTACCCAGTAAATATTTACATGGTGTAACGGAGCCCGTCATATACATATACGATGTTTTCCCTGCAGATCTTCCTCTCGTTGGTTAATTATGGCTGAAGAATGAGAATAACGGTGCAAGGCAGATGTGCTTATTTACAGCTTCTCCCCAAATCCCAAATCGCCTTAGAAGCCGTATTCATTCAGTCTCTGATTTTTCACAGACTGCAGTGAAAAGTAGCCGTATAGAAAATATATCTCCGTCCTTCCTTCCTGTCAATCATTTGGTTATGGAAATCATCAGATCTTCTCTGAGGTCCAAGAGTAAAGGCAGTTTCTTGACCCTCCGATCAATGGGTTCTAGGGTCATCTTGAATCGTTTCTTTTCTCTGCAAGTCTAAGGAAAAGGCTCTTATTCAGCGCACACCTCAACCTATCCTGCTTTCTTATAACCACTTAGACACCTCATCCAATTTTATCTCAGATTCCATGAAGGGGCAACTACTTCTTCAATAAAGCGCTTCACGATCCAGCCTTTGGAGCTTCAAAACACTAAATGTTTATAGTAGAAAAAAGAGAAGATCTCACAGAAATTTCTCTAGAAAATGATGTAATAAATGACAAAATCGGAGAAGCTGCTTTGAACCATGTGGTCCTACCAAGTAGAACTAACCAGCATTTTCTGGATTTGCGTGGCAGTTGTGGTATTCCATTGTGTTACATTCAGTTGAATTATCACTTTGGAGAAGGTTTTGTGGGTGAATCCACCTGAAAAATACATGTGAAATGCTGCTGACGTTATATTTCTGAGAGATACCAGACAGAGGTCACCTTGAGCACAAGTTGTAGATCACTCAATAGGACAGATAGTATGCCCTCTGTGCAATCCATCTGCAGACGCAAAAGACATGGGGCGATAAATTGGATTTATGTATTTTTGCAGAATAATACAAAAATAAGACATTAATGCACAAAAAGTATTTTTTTATGGCAATCCCTCTAAGACACCTGGCTGCGCATCACACGCAGTGTTCTCTATGACATATAGACCAGACGTATGACCAATTCATGCAGAATTATTTTGTAATGTAAACAGCAGAAAAGCCACATAGAAAGATTGTTTCTTATTAGGCATTCAGTGTGTTTTGTTGAAAGGATCGCAGCCTTATTCCTCATTTGTGTCCCATGAGATGACCCGTAAAACACTTGCCGCTGGTTATAAATATCTGTATGCAGCACAGCTGTTCTCTGCACAATATGAAAGATCCTCTTTTATGAGCGTTCGGCGCTGGGATTTTAACCACAGTAAATTTTGGTCTAAACTGGCACATCAAAACAAGTAAAATCTTTGTATGGTCTTTTCACATTCACTCTGTAGTTGTGTCAATCCTCCAGTCTTGGGCCGCTCTGGAGACATGACATCCAAGGGTTCTAATCCAATTTAAAGACAGTTGTTTAACAAGCAAATCGTGGAAGCTGCATTGCATATTAAGAAACAAGTCCCTACAGCAATGCTTGTCAAAGGCAATCTAACCAAAAAAAAATAGGGAAAAAAGGAGAGACTGTCGCAGTCGGGTTAGAGTATGAGTTGGAATTAGACTACAAATGAGAGAAATTTAAGAAGTGATCATGAGTCAGAATGCGTCTTGTCTTAGAGATCATCTACTGAAACCGACACGGTTCTATTTTTGTAGTCAAAGTGCACCTTGTCAACTAGTTCTTGTCCATTAGGCACATCATCAATCCCGTGTTGATTATCTGCTTTTATCACAAACAGACATGTTTGTTTGTGACACGCGTTCGCTCTGTGCTTGTGGATCGCGGCTGGAAATGTCTCTTCCGGATGGTTCTGAAAAAGAACTTCCATGAGGTTCAGTCTCCCAGATAGCATGCAGGGATATAATCCATCGAGTCCCGGTGTGCTGTAACTAGGCAAAGTAGCCAACAACGTGGTTTGATGTCATTTTTTTTTTATTATAAAGAACATGTATGGTCTGAATTATAACAGTGGTCTTACCACTATAGTACTTAATGGAATGTCACCATCCAACTGGTGATAAGACCACCTTTAGAACATTGCATTGGATTTTAACATCAGAATGGCTGTTTATGGGGTATTCCCCCAGTTTCCAGTAACTGGTAGATACTTTGTATCAAGAGAAGTTCTCCTGCGTTGATTGGCCTGCAAGCAGCTGTGGAGGGGAATCAGTGGCGTTTCTGTCCTTATTCAGATATATTTACCAACCAAGAGCTGATCATCGTCTGTGAGCTTGGTGTTCTTGCCCCACACTATACATTGGGGATTAGGGACAGTTACGCGTTACATCCACACGTGTTACAATTCCTTTATCTGTTTGAAGCGGTCTTTCTTCTGAATGATTGCTTTTTCTGTAAAATGTTCAAAGGTTTATGCTCTTGTAGGCACTTTTCCCAGGCTGCTGTAATGCAGAATCTTGTTCAGCATATTTATAAGGTTTTCCCCAACATGTATAGATTTATCTGGCAATGAAATTATATAAGTATCAGTTGCAGTTTAGTGCATTGTGCCATTGCTATGAGAAATGGAGAATTTCATTAAGGATTCTTGTGTTTGTTTTCCTGTAAGGGCTTATGTACTGATGATAAATAATTGTACCGCTTAGATGGAAGAGACTATAGAGAGGTGAATATAATCTCAATGGAACTATATGAGGGGGTGTCTTATTAATCAGCTTTAATACGGAAGAAAACCCTTATAAAACTTGGCCATTCTGGTGTCTGCGGTTCCTAAGTCATCATGTCATTTCCCAAAAGAAAAGAGTTAAACTTTTTTGTCCTGTTGATCTTGAGCCTCAACAAAATAGCCCACATTCTGCCACCAGAATGGTGTGTATGTGATAAAGCCCCAAAGAGTTGTTCTTGGGTTATTAACGAGTCAGTAAACAGATGTATTCACCGTGTGTTAAACACATTATATTTTCACTTCCACCGACTAAAGCGGATTCAGACAACATCTGATCCAGAGCAGCGTTTCCCAATTACTTGTCTGCAATGTCTCGTTGATAGGAGACAGGAGCATCCCAGTGGATGAAAACAGAGGGAAAACACAGACACAGCAATGGCTTCCGCTTATAAATATCATGGCCAGTAAGTCCACAGCAGGGTAATAAAAGGCTCCTGTGGGTGGCTGTGTAATTTAAGGCCGCGTAGCCTCAGACATGCTCTTCATTTCATTACCTTGGCTTTCCAAATAAAGTCTGTTCGCATTTATCTTGGAGATATGATGTTGCTGGAGGACGCCAGCCTTTCAGCCTTTTTACAGGCTCCTCTATTCTTGGGATTGTGTGTGAGATCATCAGAATTCTATTACTAAAGAGGACTTTTTTGAGATTTGACTTCTGCTCTGATATAACAGGCCTCAGAGATGCTTATTTACCTCTTCTTTTCTATAGGCACTCTGTTTGCACCTTTAGCACAATATATGTTTTATTATTATTTTATAAATTATTATTTGTTTATTAACTTGATATTCTTTCACTTAATCTAACCTGAAGAAATGTAATAAATATATATTGGGGTATGTTTCTGTTTTTAAACAGTATGCTACATATTATGTCATAATTTATATTATAAGAACAGCTACAGTGTAACCATTGCCTCTAAATGAATCCAATGTTAGTTAAAACATAAACCTCAGCCTTATACGTGTGTAGAAACTGTAATAATTCAGTATTAAAGCCTCCGTTGGTTTAGTCGCTAGCACAGCACAGGCAGGTATTCCTGTAATTCATGGCCTCATTTAGCAGGGTTATTTTAATTACAGGTATTTCACTGTAAATTACCTCTAACCAGTTGCCCCTATTGTTTGTTCTACATAGTAGGATTACTAGGAAAGGTGTGGGAGTTTAGCTGTTGACTAATACAAAGTAGTGAAGGTTCCCTTGTATTGTGAATTGCATATAAAAGGTGTGAAGTGGGTCCTTTAGGGACCATTCCAAGAGTGCAATGAAATATTTAGGCATTATAGCACAGATTATAATATAAAAAATATAACGTAAATAAAAACTTGGCATCATATTCCATGGGGTATCTTAGCTGTGAGTCAGTCCTTAGCAGTATTGATCAGTGTACATATATACAATGTGCATATATATATATATATATATATATATATATATATATATATATACATACATACAGTGTATATATATGTGTGTGTGTATATATATATTTATATATATATATATATATATAATGACATCCATAGGAAGTTACTTAAGTTAGCATAAGTGTGCTACAGTCATTACAGTGCAATGTATTCCTTTCATCCATGATAGTGAACTTTTTTTGGATGTTAATAGCCGGGATAATAAATCACATGATAGTTTTGCGGCTTACTGTATCTGGGTTGCTGCACACAAATTACTCAGCATCTACTAATATTCCATCACGATATTATAGGCTTTGACTCTTTTTAGTCAAATATTCTATATGATTGAGAGTTTGGAAGAAATACAATGAATTGTGAAGCGTACTTTGCACTCGAAAGAGAAAAAAGTGTAGCTGTTGGAAATGAGCTAATTGTTACAGCAGCGCCTTGTCTAAAACAAGCTGGCAACAAAAGAGAACAGATTTCAGATTTTCATTCAGGTAATGCCAGTTTTCTTATTTTCCAATGTAAATGAAACCAGGCGAAATAGCCTGCAGCAGCGTTTAATTTGCTGGAATACTCTATTATTGCTCAAGTGCATTTTAGTGCATGCAAATTGGAGCAGGTATTCTTTAGTTATCGGAGTTCTTCTGTCTCCTCGAACTCCTCCCACAGCTGCCCCTACGTAAGCAGGAAGCATACAGGGGAATGCTTCTTGCACACGCTCAGTAGAGATCCCGTTCTAGTCAAAGGTAGCTGAGATGCTTTAAACATTACTGGGGGTGACAGCAGCCAACTATATGTTCTCTATCTTGCTAGCACGGATGTGATTGGCTGCTTCTTCAGGCACCTCAGTAGGAGCTGTATTGAGCATGTGCACAAAGTGTACATATGAATGCTTCTGGGTTCAGTAGAGGCAGCCAGGGGCGGAGCTAAAGTCTCATTTTCTATTTCCAGTACCTAATGCCTGCTTCAAACGACTCTACCATATATTAAAAATTAAACTACTATTTTAGGGACTACACTATTCTTTTAAAATATAAGTGGTTGATATGTGGACATAATGGTAAATTTTCTCTAGCGAGTAGGTATCTGTAATAAATATGCTGTATTAATGAATAGCCCTCGGAATTAATAACATTGAGAACGTTGTAACAGGTTTCAGTAGTGTGACGGCTTTCATTCTGAGGGCCCTCTAATGATTTGTTACCATGGCACTTGGATCTAACTTTGGGTTAGACTGAGCTAATCAGCCAGAACCCTGCAAACACTTCACACGGGTCTCTTAGAAATAACGCAATGGATGGAAAAATAATAACTAGAAGCATTATTTCTTTGTGAGTGGAGACCTGGCCGTTCCTTATCTGCCCCTTGTTTAGTGGAGGGACACTGATAACCTTAAGAAATCTAGTGAGGATTCTGGTTTATGAGAAGCCTGTGACGTGCTGCTGTGTCCTTTCCACAAATTGGATTTCCAGATCTACACGTGTTCCGCTGCTTGGTTTCCTTGGTGTGACTGGCATAGTAAGTGTAAGCTAAATTACACATGGCTTTGTCAGCCTCTCTATTGAAGGAGGGGGGTAGAGTTCTACCATTTTTCTCTTTGGATAATAAGACCACAATAGACTCCCATTTTGCTTGATTAATGTTGATCTTGTATAATTACAGGATTCTGTGTTGTCCTAAGATATTAACACTGCACAATCATAGTGTCCTCCAACTACTTCTGCCTTAGCTGTCACACTGACAGAGTAACAATATCTGTGCTGATTGCTCTTGTCTTTTTTCCCTATGATAACTGCGTGGCTGAGTATCTTTATCCACAATTCCCGATGGCCTCTGCGGCATGTGGACTGCATGCAACACAAACAAGGATTTATTCACCAAGCAGTTAGTTGTAGTAGGATGAGTTCCATCTCTCTCTGCACGAGAAAAGCATTACCCAGGGCCAACCTGACTCTTTGTACTGGATAAACTCTCCAGACTTGGAGTCTGTGTGTAGAGAGCTTTACCGTTCCAACTTACTGATAACTCATCATTTAGCGAATAAACGCCTGTCAGAGACAAAAGCCACAAACGTGTTACAGACAGAGAAGGGACAGTGGAAGCAGAAAGGTAAACAGGTGGAGGTGGGAGTGTAACCGTGTAACACATAGGTAGGGTCTGTAGCTCTTTGAGATGATCAGTTGTGAAAATAGCCAGTTGCATGAGTTGCTCGACCCATCGCGGTGATTGATGTCTGAATGAAGATGGGTGAGTGAAAATGAAATTAGAATGAATTATATCTAGATACATATTACACACTTGTGTTATCTCTCGGCTTTGTATTATCTTCTGGCAGATGCTAAGATATAATCTTATGAAAGAGGAGACTGTTAATTGAAGTTCTTTTTACCTGATTTCCTATAATTTAGAATTTCCTTAATTTGTATTCATGAATTATATGGCAGCAACAAAGCTTCAGTTTTCAGATTTTTTTTTATTTTCTGCCTGTCCAGGGGTAAAGCCAATATCATTTACCGATTCATTTCATACACAACGGGATGTCTTGCTTCAAAAGCTACCTGGAGTTATCTCTGGAGAGATGAACCTCACACACAATAATCCATATAAAGGGTAGAAAGAGAAGCTTTTAATGTGGATAACATTTCCCATTTAATGATTTTTAGAGCCAGAATATAATCAGTAAGAGGCCAGTAAAATTGCCCGTTAGATACTGATGATCTGATATGTAATCCAAGTGTGGCAACAACACTTGAAAACCAGAGTAGTCACCAAATGGACTCCTATAGAATGCTTAGAGAACTGTGATAGATTCTTTCTGCTTTTTCTGTGTTCCAACACCTTGCAGCCAATGTGTGGAAAAAGTGTGGAAAGAATCCCAGCTCTCCCATCTGTGCACACATGTACTGTACACAGATCCACGACCAAGCTAAATGTAGGAGTTCTTTATAGTCAGTATAGCAAACGCGAGTTAGTGGTGGATGAATCTTTTGTCATGTTTTTTACGAAAATCGGCGTTTTGTCATCCATGTGAGCCAATCAGTGAAGCCCATGTCTATTATTTAACAATTCTTGCAAGGTGGCAGAGGTCCTACCTCTGAAGCATAAACATCTAACTCTTACATAGACAATGATATCCAACCCATACTCCAGTTTATCTATGGTCCATGTTACACGTGTGTATTCCAGTCGCTATCTCACTACCCATCCATTGTAAAAGCTTGGAGATGTGAACTTGGCCCGAGCGGTTGTGATGAAACAAGTGTATCCTTCAGAGAGGTAACGCCACAAGTGCCTTGTCGGGTTATCTCGAAGCCTTTCATACAAGCTGTGTGCCCGTTAGTTTGCATGCGGCTGCCCAAATACACTGAAGGATTTCAGTATTGTTACTGCTTCCTTTTTGGTCTTTGAGACACGTTATTCTATTGTCCAGCGAGGGGTAGACTGCAGTATATTGCTCTAGTTATAATGCCGAGATGACTTCATTCAGTTGGGTTCACGCAGATGTCCTGATTATCGCAGCTTAGCCAGCATGATAACTTTTGAATAGTAAACTTTGTAGATTTCTCCTGTATTTGAATTTAATAATGCCAAATTATATTATCTTAATATTAGCCTTACAGAATTATTCACCATGGTGCGCTGCACATAATAGGATCTTAAGAAGCAAAGCTGAACTTAAATTGAGTTAAAGTGAACTCTAATTAAAAGTGACGGGGAAAAGATATAACATTGGATTCAGCGCGCGAGAGAGAAACACATGAAAACGCGGTTTATTGGGAATATTAAAAATATGCATGCTGTTACAACTTAATTAGACAGGGCAACAATCACGCGGCTCTAGAACACCACAGTGAAAATGTTAAGTTTACTTTTTTATTTGAATTAATGAAATATTTACTGTTTAAAACATTTAGTTGGTAAATGTGATGTTTGTTGTAATGCAGATCTTTACATTAAAGTCAAGTTTCCGTGTATCTAGATTTAGATTTGAACTGACCTGTTGTTGTTCCATTTTGTGCATGTTAAAAATAATTAGACTAATCGTGTGTCAGACGTCGCAGCTATAACAAAGTAATCAGCGGGCCTCCGGCTGTGCCTGCTTGGGTTACTAAAAAGTGAGCTCAAATGTAGAATTAACAAAGTACTAGCTCAGCGATACAGGTTATCACATTCTAATGGCCTTCACTCTCCGGGTGGTACACTACGTTTCTACACTAGTTCAGTCAAGTACAGCTCCACAAAGACAACACAAACCATGTTTGTCCCAGGAGGAGCCAACATATCAATGCAGTGATGGTAATGATGAATACAGCTATTAATTTGGGACGGGGATGCAGGGTTATCAATATAAGTTAGGCAGGCTTAACCAAGCTTTGATTAGAATTTTGGCAGCATTCCCAGAAAATGTGGTTAAGGTTTTGCTGCAGGACTCACATACTGACCCCCCTCCTTCCCTCCCCTTACTTCCTTCTCCCACCCCTCCTGTTAGCATGGTCTCTGCTTCTGCAAAGAGAGAGATCAGAGGAGACCAGAAAATGGCTGGAGAAGGTATATGAGCAGGTCGGGGCAGATGCAAGGCAGGGGTGGGGTAGAGTGCACAGGGCACAGAGAGGATTGAGGGACAGAGAGAGAGAGGGGGGCATTTTCTTGGGCTCTGTTTAGAGTGTTTGGTAGACCAAATGTGATCATTTAACGCACTTCTATTGTAAAGGTCTACATAGAGAGTAATCATTCATTTTTTTTTATCATGTAAGGTTCTGCGGGCGACCTCTTTGTTTACAGAACCTGTAAAATAATCATCAGAAGAATCCTTTTGTTCAGTCAATTATGGCAACTACAGTGTGTATGTAAAACAACATTAGCCGGTAAATTGGCATGCAGACCGTCATCTGGAAAACTATCGTACTATAAAGAAAGTGCTAATCCATTTAGAGCAAAGCGGGCACGGTGGCGATATTCTGCAGAAATTTCTTCTTCAACAAAACAAGCGCGCGTACTCTGCAGGCAAATCCATTTCCCGCTGTGAAACAGGACTCGTGTATCTTCAGTGTTTCTATAGTCATTTGAAAACTAATGTCTTGGAATAGCTGAGATTGCAGATTTCTTCATGGTTACCGAGCATGAACTGCTTCCATATAACATTTTTCTGTTTTAAATTATACCTGTTCTCAGATACTTTTAACTGCATTCTGCTTTTTTATTAGCTGATGAGAGAATGCGCGCTTCCAGCCTTTAACACTCACACATTCTCTGTGTACATCAGTTTGCCACAATAATTACAACACTTCTGCCACCGCCTGTATATCTACAGATTCATTTCTAAAACCACAAGGACGCCTTTATCTGCAGAAACCATTCATTTTTGGTATTTCTCACGTGTGTTCTAGACACGTCACCTTGAACGTTATGGCTTGTGCTTCTGACACGATCGTGGCCTTGGAAAGATTGGCTAATGCATGGAGCAAAAGAGTCATATTGTTATGGAGTGACAAACATATCAGTAACATTCTTATGTTCGTTATGTTCTATTTCCTTTTGCTATAATCTAATTATCATTGTCTAGCGGACACCTCGGTGCACTCTGTGTGCGGATTCAGATATACGGCAGACTTCTCTCTGCCTGCTTAATGTACAGTGCTCTTCTATAGGTGTCTTAGCAGCATGACTAAGCGGGTTAAAAAACAACTTAACAAACGCACAGGTTCACGTACATCCTACCATAAAGCGGTAAAGAGATCATTATGGTTAATACTTTTCATTCCTTTGTGGGATTCACAATAATATTCTTATTATATGATGTATACACAGCTGCTTGTATTTAACCTCAGAGTAAAGATTCACAGTGAGACGGCTGTCTCTGGTATAGTACAGACTGATGCTCACCGTGTAGCCGCAGCATGCGTACCTGTGTTGGTGCCAGATATGGGGTGTGGAGTGATGATAACACTGACATGCTTGCCTAAAACCACAAATAATGGGCCAGTTACCCCTCTGAATTACCCTCTGCATGTGAATATTACTGACCTTACTAACACCCAACTGATCTGTAAGAGAATCAGCGCAATAAAATCCCATGTTTGCCAGAACCACAAAGCAAAGAGCATGAAATAAGCTATAAAAAGCAGCAATGGTTTAACCCCACAAATGGCGGCAGTATTTGCGAGTATACTTGCTGAATAAATCATGGTTAGTCCAGGAGACTTTACTTTTGTTTTGAAAATTACAAACAGTAAATCTAATTCCAAAGCGACACGGGTAATTTCCTGAAATAATGCTACATGAGCTGCGAATACAAGTGTTTGAGAAGGTGAGAGAATGAGGAGCGTGGTAACACTGAGCTATCGGCAGATTGCGGGAAAGGCACTGTACAATTTATTTAATGGAAGCATATCCAGCGATCTACTCATAAAAGTTTAATGCAGACAGAGAGACTGCCAGACCCTCACGCCCACGGTATTCACGAGGTCAGCTTGGTACAAAATCTGCAGTTTCACGACGCCTGCTTTTTTCTTAAACCATTCTAAGGACAGTAATTTAGATTCTGTGTGATATTTTGTCTGGGAAAGAATAACTAAAGAAAGGCATGTTGCATACATTCCTATTAGTGTTGTTAATAACTGGTAATTTGGGGTAAGACTCGCCCCCTCCCTGGTAAATGCTATGTATTAATATGTTTCATGAAAATGTCTTTAGGTGGATAATATTCCTTAATGGTTTATACCGTGTTATACAGCTCTGCAGTCTCTACAATCGCTGAAATCACTTTGTAACCATGGATCTGCTTATTGCCCCAACCAACCAGACAATGTATCACCAAGGAAGAAGCATAAACCGATCATTGGTGCACCCCAACCAGGAGGCACTGTGCAGAGCTGCTATACTCACTCCCTTATCCCTTGCTGTTATGCTGCCTCGTAATTCCAGCCACAGTCAATTAGTAATTTGCCTGAAATAGATGAAGCTAACACATGTTCTTCTTCCCTTTCAGACTCTACCAGCTGCTCAGTATGAACTGACCATTGAAGCCAAAGACATGGCAGGCTCTGATGTGGGGCTGCCCGGTACTGCCACCGCCACCATCGTCATCGATGACAAAAATGATCACCCACCCGAGTTTACCAGAAAAGAGGTGAGTGCTTTGATTTAATGTATCACATAGTATGAAGCCTTTCAGTGGCACAAGGACAAAGTATCACCCCCTTTTGGACAAAAGCAGAACTAGTTTACACTGATCAAGATTGTTGTTGAGTTACTTTCTTCTTGGGGTCATTGAGATTGACCTACCAGCCACGCCAGAGATGAATGTAAAGCGAACAAGCATATTGCGTCTTTCCATCTCTGTGTCAGGAATGAAGGTGCTTACAGGGTTATAGGTTTACGTTATGTTGGGAGTCGATGGGTTTAAGGAATATTATCATTTGCCTTCATCCACTACAGCCCATAAATCACTCTCATAGAGATGATGCACAGTACTCTAGACACCTTGAACCTGCCCAGGGATCAGGTACACATACTTGGTGAACAAGCCTCTAATTGTGCTCGCAGCACCCTGTATCCAGTCATTACATGTTCCATTGGGCTTCTCAGCAGGGACACACGCTATACAATCACATGTATGTTAATAGATGCCTGCAGGTTATTTATGTTGTTTCCCAGACTTCCAAATGTTGTTTTCATTGAGGAATTGCTGCTTTTTTGATTCACGGTTGTTGCCGCTATGGGAGATGTAAACAAATGCAAGCAAACTGATCGTTGGGAGCCACTGAGACTTTTTCATGTGAGAATTATTGTATAGGATGACACAGGCAAGAAGGGGCTGCTCAGCATATAGAGGTAATAAGAACATCCCTTAGCTTAAAGTGGTCCATGAGGGCCGCCGATATACCAGGATCTCTGTATAATATGTATTCTTACATTCTATGGCTACTTAACCATTTGAAATGTAAGAGGTGAATAAAGCAAAGTGCTCCTCTCTGGCATTCAGAGGGTTAAATGCAGTCATATGATGTTCCTATCTGGTTGGTGTTAAGTAACTATCCAGCCCACAGTAATAAACAGCAAATGATAGTGCCGTAACAGTTTCCGATAGATGCATGTAATTCTCACGGACAGGGCCTGACACGAGCCACACAGATCCGTAAAATGACAAATAAAAACACACACAGCTTTAAACTCGCCGCTGTCTGATCTCTCCTCCTGTGAGGAACACTCAAAGGATTTATTTCCTTCTGCGAGGTTATGAACTTCATACAGCGATATTGCCACAAAGGCAACTGCTTCTCACCGGCCTGGGCTCTAAATATAGAATGGGTGCCTTTGTGCAGTGAGGTTATTAATCACTCCTGCAGCCGCTCGCATGGCTCCCCAGCATTAATCCAAATAATCTGATCTGTGTAATCAGCCTGCAGGACACCATGTTAAATCTGTCTGTATAGGCAATATCAATACGACCAATACTCCTGGTGGTCAAAGATCAATCACCTTTAGTGTACAGGTGAGTTTTCTCACTCTCTGCGGTTAAGTACTGTCCCCAATGCAATTCTTGCATCGAGTACATATCGTTTGCTGTAGCAACAAGTAGCAAAGTCAGACAGCTGCTTGGTTTGTTTCCATGCAGTTTAGGGTGTGAAGCTCATCTTGTATACATCAGCGCGTCCCAACTCCTATATAATCATTTCTTTGGTCCCAAACATGGAAAACAATCAGCGGTACTCTGCAAAGCTAATTCCATACATGTGATTACAATCAAATACAATTGAGAATAAATGATTCCTAAAAAACTGCACAACATGTATATTTTAACTCTTCATGAATAATGCAGTAATATTAACTCTTTATCACCTCCACTGAAGCTGGTCTTGCTTAAGTCCATGAAAACGTTATTTGTCATGCAGTAAACAGGTGCAGTCGCATGGGGAAAGCTAAACATACATGTGTTCTGTCAGCACAAGCACATACGCTTTGTATATTTTTTGTTACTTTAATGTTGTTTTACAAACTTATGAATAGTAATATTTGAGGGGCCAGATTTCTTGCTTTTCCAGCTTTTCGAAGCCTTCTGTTATTATTTTGTTACATTGTTAGAATGCGGTGTGTATTATTTTCGGCACACAAATTCATTTGCTGTCAGTGGGAATCTGTTGCATTTGGCTAGTAAGGAAACCGTACCATACATGTATACATATACATATACATATACATATACAGACCCATGCAGTCTCCCATTCTTTTCTTTAAACCCATATGGTCCCCATCCCTTTAAATTTAACCTATACAATCTCCCATCCCATTCATTTAACCCATAAATCTCTCATCCCATTCATTAAACACATGGCCAGACTAGGAATTAAAACCAGTTCTGGAGATAATTGTGCCATTTTTAGGCACACTGCACGTGGCAGGTTCTGGCCACAGTTCAGGATGGGGGCAAATCATATTATATTTGAAAAACACATTAGTCATGAACAAGATACATAATAAATCACATAGTTCCTATTATCACTGTGGCCCCTGGCATCATGTAATGGTTTGGGACCCTCTGATAACTGCGCTACCTACCATTTGCGAGAGCGCTGGTTTAAACTTGCATGACTCCTGTATGTAAGTTTTAGATTGTGTGCATGTATGTTTAAGTGTTTGGTGTTCTAGGGGTTATGTGTGATGATATGGTGTATATGCATATATATATGCCAGTATATGGGCAATATAGTGTGCATACATGACTCATGGTAGTTTGAGCCAGCAACCCTGCTTAGGTTCACCTTTACACCACCAGGTACTTGGACTCTCTGCCTCCTTATGGACACATGATGACTGCCTGCTCCTGACTCACATGCACACACTCTAACACCTTACAAGGACACACATACATGCCCACAGTGGCATAAATATTAGGTGTACTACCTACCATGTGCAGTAAGGTTGGTCCAAACCTCTGTGATTCCTGTATGTAAGTGTACAGCGTGGCAGTGTGTGTGAGTATATAGTTTACTATACACATTACATGGCCATGCCATACATACATCACTCTACATAAACAAACATGCACACAAACTAAAACATACATACAGTCATTAAGGTTTGAACCAGCAACCCATCATATGGTAGGTAGTGCACGTAACCATTACATGACCACAGATATATAGGTGTGTGAGGAACAGGCTTAAGGTGTACTGACTACCATATGCATGGTCGATTTTTCAAACTCCCATGATTCGTGTATGAAAGTTTTAGATTGTGTACATGCATGTTTACGTGCATAAAGCTGGGGGACTATGTGTGAAGTGGTGTATGTATATGCAAAGTGTAATATAACCGTGTGATGTAAGTAAGAATATTCTTGTTAAACATTTTTAACTAGAATGTTAGCTCTATCTTTCATTTTAATTCATATCACTATAGGCAGATTAATGGATGCAGAGATAAGAATAGGCTTTTCATTGAAGCAACAGGTGGTCTTCATATTGACACAGAATAAAGTTATTCACCTCCTTATCTGGCCCTTTCTCCCTGCGCTGCGCATTGCCTTCATTATGCCAGATATGAAAGCAGAATTCTACCATATATTTTCACTGAATTGATATGCAAATTGGTAGAAGGTAAATCACAAACGCTGCTCTTGACTGGAAATCACATCCCACGGTATTCTAACGAGTCAAAGCCAATCATAATAATTCTTGAAAATGTTTCTCTTCTGCTATTACATATTCCGGCAAAACCCTACTTAGCGAGGTGCGTTTAGTATCACTGCACTTCCTTATGTAATATCTCCTCTGGTAATAGAATTTACTATTTAATAGTAGGCTTGGTTTGCCTAAAGAAAGAGTCGAGTACTTACTGGGAATGTGGCTTCAAAGTAGCGTTGGATTTATAGGATATAGAGAAGCAAATTGAAAAGATAGGCTGGAATATAATTATGTCAGCGAGGTGGCCTGGGCTTTGTTTGTAGATTTAGGAAACTAAAAAGTTACTAATGACATCACATATGTAACTTTGGAAGTGTCTGCTAGCTTTGTACATAAGGTTTGGTGACCCCTGAGACAGAACATATTTGTAGAAGTGGATATACAAATGGCAGACAGAAGGCCACTTGTTCCACGTCCCCATTAACTAGTTAATATTATAGATTTCTTAGCAGTGCCAGCACGTGCCGGGAATTACTGCCACGACTTACTTGATGAGAATGTTTGATTGACCAAATCAAACTGGATGATAGGATGCTCGGTGCTGTCATATCCTTCCGACATTGTTTAACATTATACCAGCATGAAGTCTAAGCCTCCACGTTTCACGTTTTCCCCATTAAGCCAGTAAACACAAGGGGTTTGTGGCTGCATAAAATGAATAAAATCAATTAAGTTCAAGACTTATATAATTAGTCATTTTAAACCCTAATGGCAGCTCCGTTTATTGTGTCGTCTGTGAGTAAAATACAAATTATTCTGTTTCTGAATCAACCTCCATCTTTGCTATTGATTAAAGGGATCAGTCATCAATGTTTAATGGCTTTTGTATCCAGGTTAGGGACATGACAAATACATGTCTGCAAGTGGAATCCCTGCCCGCTGCATCCTGCATACATTTACACCATGCAAGCACCATGTATGATATACATAGATATGTATGATAATCAGCCCCAGGGAGAGGCAGTTACTCATACTGTTTAAGTAGGTTAATGTGATGAGCTCACTTTTTATATTTATTTTGTTCGCCGCTGGCTCTCCAGGTAACGCTAAAGCAATTATATTACATAACATTTATTTATGTGATGTCACAATCAGTGGGATGGCAATAGCATTCAGTGCTTTATTACACTGAACAGAACCAGTGATACAAATAGCCTTCCCAAACACGAACCATGCATGACATCACACATGCCCCGTGACACAGACAAATGGCTTAATATGTTTTGGAGTTTCTTTCCAAAGCTTTCCCGCGTTGTGGATGTTATACTCTCCCGTCACCGTCACGGTCCCGGCTAACGACATACCGGTGAAACATCACTGGAAACACAAATTGAACTGTCTGTTTCATATTCATTTCACTGTTGGAAGCTTCTGTAAATTATAAGTACACCAGGTCCTCATGCACATAATTATATTCAGCAGAGAATGGAGTAGAAATTAAATGCGCTCCCATGAATTTGGGAGATCTTTTTAACCACATATTATTGTTATTTAGAAATGATGTATTTTCCGGTTAATAGTGGACCTTGGAACAATAGATCTCATGTATTAATGCATGATTGCCCGCGATTCAGACTGTGATAATGAGTTATATTTGCGTTATCAAGGCTTATATCTAATAACTGACTCATTATAATTAATATATTTAAATAAATCACAGGGGCAGAATCTTCCATACCCTGTTCCTTTAAATAACTTTAAAAGTTCCTTCCACCAAGATCAATTCCCCGTCTTACTTTGGGCTGCATGATTTTATGCGTGTTACGTGTAGACGATTTTTCTTCTCACTTGAGAGATTTACAGCCTTTGAATACTATTTTCCGCCATAGTCTTGCCCGCAATCTATCAAAAGTAGGTGGTTTAAAAGAACACTATATCCTTGATTATTTTCTCTAAACAAATGCATTGTTATAGGTGCAGGGCATGAACTCTCTTTTGAGGCATAAATCACTTTCACGGTGAATCCGCCGGGATCCCTACCTGTCTTTCAGGTCTTCATAAACATTTTTAATTGTTTTATTCTCTATTTTACTGGGGTCCTGTTGTTTTTCTGCTGGCTGCACTATTGGAACGAGGTGTCAGTGAACAAAATAATTAGTGTTTTAGGAGTGAAACCAGAACAGAACGGTTCTGTGTTTGAATCAATTTTGCTATGTGAGGGGGAGAGGAGAAGCAATAACGGGTTGTCTGGCTATGTGGAAGCAAGACATATTGAATTTATATTCCTATTTTTTCTCCATTTGTTTTTAGTTTCAAGCCACAGTAAAAGAAGGGGTGGCTGGTGTGATGATAAACTTGACGGTCGAGGACCAAGATGATCCAAGCACCGGAGCCTGGCGGGCAGTTTACACCATCATTAATGGCAACCCCGGCCAGAGCTTTGAAATCCATACCAACACAAAAACAAACGAAGGGATGCTCTCTGTAGTCAAGGTAAGAGGCTGCCATGGACTTTTTGCTTTAACTATAGTAAAAAGTACTTACTAACAACACATCCTGGATGTCACAGACGGGGCCAGTTAAGATATTTAGGAGCCATGAAGTGAAATTGCTTCACTCACAGGTAGGTAAGGCACTGCCTCATGTCAACAATAATATGGCACGTTATGGCACTTGTTTTTTTAATCCTATCCATAAGTAAATAATTACAGGTCTCCCGTTTGATCTTATTGCCAGTTTACGCTATATATATATTTGCACAGATTAAAAATACCTCTGCTTGTGAACCTCACATGTTATCGTTGCCGTGGGTAGAGACAGATGAGAGAAGCTGGTTGATGTTAATTATTTACAATGACTTTGTTTTTAGCCCTTGGACTACGAGATTTCTGCATTCCACACTCTGCTCATCAAAGTTGAGAACGAAGACCCTTTGATCCCAGATGTAGCGTATGGGCCGAGCTCCACTGCTACTGTCCAGGTCAATGTATTAGATGTGAACGAAGGGCCTGTTTTCCACCCCGACCCAATGAGTGTGACAAAGGTCGAGAATATTACGGTTGGCTCCGTGCTTTTCACAGTAAATGCTACAGATCCAGACAAGCTGCAGCATCAGTCTATAAGGTGAGATAATACATTAACGTATAACACTCATTGTGCTGCTATCCATGAGGTTCTCTCCTATTCCAGAAACCATTTCCTTATGAACCACAAATGTCACGTTTATACCCGAAGCCTAAACGCCAAGTCAAATTAACAAAAGTAAAGATCTGCACTTTGCAGCTGTTCATTTTCAGACATCTTGAAACCTTCAGCTATGCATGGACTTACATCAGAGAATAAACTCAAAAAACACAAGAAAATAATGCAGATTCCCGCGGCAGGTAGTGACTAACAGCAGCATCAAGGTTTATCCATCAAGGGTTCTCTAAGTACCATTTTAGACAAAAAGCCGCATCTTCTGCTTAATGTCAGTGATCCTGAGGACGCATTCGGAAGTTGGTGTTTGTAAATGACTGGTATAATTCATACTTCATAAGCAGATGACATCTAAAACCTTTTCATGCTCTATAGACAGATGAGACGGAGACAGATGAGAATTTTATTCTGTTACATCTTTAGGGATGAGTGCTAGTTATTAAGGGCTGCTATATACATATATTTAAGAATGAAAAAAATCTATTAAAAAGCTAATTTACAGACACATGATTACTATTCCCTGCTCTGAAACTCTTGGGAAGTATTATAACACTCGTTATAATAATTTACTAAATCCCTGTACTTTCCAACCAGCAGTCATACAGCAAAGGGCATCAAATGCTTTGAATGTACTGGCACTAAAAGTGTTAAATCTTAATGAAACCACACAGTGCTGGGATACACAGCTTGCTTCTCTTCAACAAAACAACCAAAGGCCAAATAATAATTAGTTTTCATTAGGAATCTAAACAATGGTGCGCTTACAATTACACAGAAATACATATGTATAGCAATTCATTATATAGCTGGTATGCATTGCAAATTAAGATTTTCTTTTCCTCGAAGACCCCTGTGGGATTATGTATGTTGTATTCCTAGTCTGAAACTGTTCAAAATCGCTTCTTTGATCTGATGTTGTGCCAAAGTGCTATATGGCGGAAATAACATTGTTGCTAGCGTGTATGGATACTTACACCCAGTAAAGACTACACCGCCACGATGGCGCATAGTGATCAATATTAAGTAGCGCTACAGACCTGCAGGACTTGCATATTACTGATTATTAGTGCTGCATAGAATATAACGCAAACGTTTCCTAACACATACTGCAATATTCCCGGTCTATGAGCTACAGAGACCTGCCCTGCCGCTCTGTGCTGCGCAGAGTCTGCCGCTGTCCGTGGTGCTGAACGCCATAAGACTCGTTAAAGCACAGAGCGGCAGAGGCATATGCTGGAAGCTCTACACCTCACGCCATACAGTAAAAGGATTACATTTCCCACAGGCTTTGGGAGAAAGTCTCTCACGTCAGGCTTTTGTAGCAGGGAAGTTATATACTTCATGTGCCTGTGGTAGATACACATATCTGTGCTCAATAAAACACTGGGGGCCCCACATTAGAAACATAAACTCACAAAGCCCACCGATTAACCCAGTCCCGCAGGATAGTGTACATCCAACGTGTGCGGGAATACAGGGACCTCCCCTACTCCCATCAGTCACAGCAAGTAGCCGGTAACATATAAGCTGCTTTCTAAAGTACATATGGAGTCTGTATGCAGAGACTAGCATTTGGCGGCCCTTCACATGCTTCCAGACGCCCTGTTTCTACGCAGGACTGATTCCTAATTGGACACTTAGCTTGAATAGAATAAGAAGGGGGATTGGTCGGGCTTCTCGTTTTCATTACCCTATATTAATCCAATGCAATTAATTCCCTCATCAGCTTGAAATAGCCACTATTTATTAATAGACCTATAATAAAGTTTCTAAAATTTGATTTCTTAATTAGATGTGCTCGTGTATATTCTGCGGCAGATTAAAGTGTTTAATTTTGGGTGCCTTCCTACCACCTCCGAAATTTTAATCAGAACTTGTAGTCTGATTGTCGGTGAGAAGTGAAAGGCCATGTTTAATAAAATCCGCTATCCTGGGAAATTAAAAGACCAACTATGGCAAACTCCACGTATAAGCGTAGATCTTAATTAACTGTAAGGATAATTATTGAGGCTAAAACTAGCTGTTTTTAGATCCGGCAGTAAATTACACAGCCCCTAACTTTCAACCATGTTTACAGACAGCAGCGCGCTAACACATTTAGCTCTTTGTTTTCAGGCGGGCCACAGTAATGGGGCTTTAATGTATTCCAGCTTAATTGCCTTTTGCAAATGTTATGGTAACGGGTACGCCGGCGAGCCGTGTGACACGGAGAGGGAGGAATTGTATTAATAGTATTTGTTGGCTTGCTGTGTTTAACCTGCGCTGCAGCACATTGCGTGGCCACACACTGCCACGCGTTCTGGGAACTGCTCCAGGCTAAGCCATAAGCGGCAGGCACAGCGCCAAACGTTACATGGCATGAGCCGTCCTTTCTCCTTTCCCCGCTACGCGTAGGTGTTATATATAAGGTTAATATTCTGTACAATAAGGGTTTCAGGTGGCTCCGTAGGACACTGTATTGAGGTGCGCATGTAGGCATCTAGTCAGACCATCAGCATCTCTGTACCCTTTACGTGCTGATGGTGGGCGAGTAGTGATTGTAAAGGATATCTGGTGTGGGTGGTTTGATGACACTGAGCCCTTTGGGTTTTAGACGCCATTCTGTTATTAGCAGCTGTATGGAGTTAATCCGCACAGATACTCGTCAGGCTTTAGCGCTCGTCCTCATTCGCCGATTTCACCGGGATAACATTTTTCTGATGGACACTGACGGCATGTCATTTCTCAGAGATAGAGCGCCTGGCGTTTTATCAGCACAGATAATTCATGAATACTAATGACACATAAGTACCACTTATTTTGATAAGGAAACGGGAAACTTTACGTTTCTTCCATATCTCACTTATTTATTCTGGTAGAAAAAGCTGAAAGAGAGCGAATTATTCAAGCAATCATCTCCGAAAGCTAATACATCTTTATCTGCTGAGATGGAAGCGATCATCCCCTTTTAGTTGTGTAAGATGGATTTTTTTATATTCAAATAAAATATTAACCCCTGTGCTGCCTAACATGATTTTATCAAAATCCAAAGGATAAAGTGCCCCAGTAGTGTGTGTGTGTGTGTGATTGAGATTTATTTGCCCTCACTGCTTCAGTTGCATGTGTTTACAGACAGCCCTTTGGTCTCTGTGACGTTAAATGGATTAACTCCCATAGACTAAGCCACCGGTTTGCAGGTAAAGGTGTGAAGAGTATCCACCTGCAACAGTCCGCATGTCTGGCCATCATAGAACCCAGCAGGCTGGTGGAATCAGCAGGGACATGGCACTAATAATCCAGACAGCCTAAAACACAAGGGGTTACTAAAACACAGTAGTGACAGCATTTTTACTGTTAATGGGCAGGTGTGTGTAAAGGCAGTCTATGTGTATATGTGTGTGTATGGGCAGGTGTGTGTATGGGCAGTCGTGTGTAAGGGCAGTGTATGCGTATATGTGTGTTTATGGGCAGTTGTGTGTAAATGCAGTATGTTGGCAGTTGTGTGTAAGAGCAGTGTAAATAAAATAGCCTCTGTAAAAATAGCTGGGGTGGCACAATTTTCCATTCTTGCCTCGGCCGCAAAAGAAGCTAGCTACAGCAATGTTGAGGACAAAAGTCCTCAACATTAACTAAAAAAAAACAAAAACATTGCAGATTTCTGTTTGATTATGTTACACACTTTGGGAAGCTGCAGAATTCAAACATAAACAAAGTGTAAGACAATGGTAAGAGTTGGAGTTATTACTCCTCACCATTAAGTTGCTCTGTGGTAGAAGCCGTTCAAAGTGTTAATACATGGATTGTAGCAGGCATGAAATATTAAAGATTCAGAGAAAAGGAGAGAAAGCTGTGTGCATATATTTATGTGCATAGGGGGTTTGTAGGTGATATATGGGGTTACTGTGGGTGTGTGTGGTTACAGGATTCAAAGTTTCACTGAAACAAAAATGTACAGCATTAAAAGTTTACTCAAATAGTGGCTCTAAATGAAGGGCTTTGCTGCTTAGGAACACTCGATCAGTGGAGGGGGGTTTGAGCTGCACTGATGGGGTCCCTTGGATGCCAATTTAACTCCGATAGAATGTTAGAAATCAATGGAACTTCCTGCAGGAGTAAAGTTAGAAACAACCAAAACATGATCACGGTTGTGGAATAGTAGAGATTTTAGTTAATAATTATTTTAGAATGTAGTTTTTTAGCAGTCTACCTACCAAGTGCCCCTCAGCGTGCCAGTTAGCCCTCGGCTGTAAAGAAGATGGCTATAGCAAACTCTGGGCTCGTTGAGACCGCGGGTTCTTTCTCTTATAAAGTACACTACGGCCTGATTTACTTAGATGCTGCTATGTCGGTAAGTGGATCCCCCATGGCATGGTTACTGTTACACTCCTGGGGTATTATTATCCACCAAGCTTGGCATTTATTTTAGAAATGTTATTAAGTGTTTTGATATGGGGCTGTACAAATAGTTTGTATAACTGAGCTGCGTGATGTTTGTATGGATACCGGTGCAGATAAATTGATTACTGGTTGTTATAACACGTGCTCAACGAGTTTACCCCATCCTTGCGATGCAGGAACAGACTGGAGCTTCTCCATCACCGTCCCCAAGAAGCAGACAAAGGTTGGATTAGTTTGCACTGAGCATGCATGTAACGAGGCTGTCTGTTTATACACGGTTTGCTGATAAAGATAACTGTAATAATGGTTTATTTAAACATTATTACATTGTGTCACGTTTGAACACGCAGCTTACGCCTCTCGTTTGGTAAGGTGTATACGCAGCAGCATACCGCAGGTAGCGGAGTCTGCGCTGATTACTCCCCGCGCCGGGAACCATAAATTCCTAAACAATAAGGTCTGACTTTTCACAATGGAAAATGATTTCCAATCTCCTGTTTCCATTTCAGCTGAGCAGCAAATAATAGGTGCTATCAGCAGCGATCGGTCTTTGGTCTTGGCTGATAAGGATAACCGGCTGCCGTGCATTGTCTCTGTACCGTAACGGTGCGCCACGACCACGTTTTGCAGCAACGCGCTCAATCTTTTTGGCTGGATTAAGAATATAGTTTTTTTCTCTCAACAGTTTTGTTCTTAAATGATGTTCTAAATATTACCCTGTGCCTAAATATATCCTTGTGTTATCTGTAAGCGTCACGCCAGCAGAAAAAGCCGTGCTAATGTTATCTGCTGAAACAAAAGCAAAGCATGTTCGGGTTCTCTATCACTGCTAGCGGGTTTAGGGCTTACGGGCTCATAAATAAAAAGTGACAGTTCTCTGTTTAAAAAATATGTCACATTACACTGTAGCGGGAAAGTATCCCAATGATGCATAATATGGGAGCCCCGGTGTCCGTGTTGTGATAATAATCAGACATAACGTTGTTGGGCCCTCCGTGTTCCACGCTTGCAATCCTTGCTTATGGCTTTATTTACGTGGAAGCAGCAAATGTCCTCATCCTGCCAGCACTGACAGTACAAGCCGGGCCGGTGAAATGCTGTTTTAGGGTTAAAAATAAGAATCTATTGCATGTTTCTTTAGTGACAAAACATGACCCAGGAGACGTTGAGCTTCGTTCCCACTGCAGTCTATCTCTGTTTCGGAAGATGAGGTTTGAATAAACAATAGTTAATTGTTTTAGGGTCCTTTGGAAACGTGACGACTCTGCCAGTGAGTAACATCCAGAATCCCCAAACCAAGCGCAAGATATCAGCGCGGACTCGATATACACTGCCTACCTGCAATATTTTATTTCCGTTCCTGCCCCAAACATATTAGAATACGGGTGGAATATTTCCTGTCGCCCTCACAATATTATATTATATACAGATTACAGATGAATTGAGCCCCCTTTTTATTCCCTGTCCCTGGACGGCCTCTTCCATGTTGTCTAGAAAGTTAGTTACAGACAGGCTGCTTGATATGCGCTGATTTCCCACACAATGTAAAAAATGACAAATGAAATTGGCCATTGCTTGTTATTTCTGTAATAATTTGGCGCCGGTTCCCGCTGTTGCTGGAGCACACAATATGTTCAGTACGCTTCATTGTGCTGCCTTCTCCTTTGAATTAAAAGCCCGAAGCCGAGCCGAAGTCTCTAAATCTGACATGCTTGGCCGTGGAGTGCAATGCTGGGTCTGTGTCTGGACTAAAGGATGCCGCGCACAGCAGTAGCCCAGTATGCCGGCTCACAAATCAGATGATTCTCTGTCTAGCACGGCATATTGTTAATTCATAGTCTGAGATACATTATAATGAAGCCAAAACGTGCCAGGCAAGTCAGTGACAGAATGTTGGGTTTTGGTATATTTACTATCTGCAAACACCTCTAATTTACGGTTTGATTAAGTGAATTTTAAGACTGCCTCAACTACAAGAAAACAATTAATTTTTGCAGTTTTGCCAGAGAAAAATGTAAATGATCTTTAAAAAAACAGTTTACTTCTGCTAAAACAGGGAGCAACAACTGTAAGATACCTGGCTTTATATACATACAGGATAGATAGATAGATAGATAGATAGATAGATAGATAGATAGATAGATAGATAGATATTAGGACACAGTGACGTTACATGTAATTAGAATCTCCAGGCAATAATGCACGACTGGCAAAGTGTTTATTGTGATGCACGCCTTATGTCTGAATGTGTGTTGTGTTACACAGGTACTCCATATTAAAGGATGAAGCAGGCTGGCTGTACATAAATCCACTTAATGGTACAATCAACACCACGGCCCCTCTGGATCGTGAATCCATATTCGTCCACAACAACACATACACTGCACTGATCCAGGCGATAGATGATGGTGAGTATGACTTGTCCTTTTCTTGGCCCTCAAGCTGCTGTTACCCAGTCCTACCAAGCATAAGAGAGAATGCGTTCCTTTATCTATTGGAATTGAGCTATGAATATTAGATTCCCGGCTCAGGAGTAAATGACATGTATTACAGCGTGTTTATGTTCTAATATGAACAAAATCATGAGAAATCTAGCTGGCAGCAGAGAGCCCTAAAGCGAGATCCTTCAAAGGTCACCACTTGCAGGCAGAGATGAAATGGGTTAGCGGTTTAAGATGCAGGCCATTTTTAAAGGATAAAAAGTCATTATTGGAAATGTCAATCAACGTAAACGTGATATAAATAAAACGGCACAAGTGCTTCTATTTAATATGGATGCTTTGCAGCGTGACGATTGCGTTGTTGGTAAGGGCTGGATATTACACTTCATACCTTCAACTATCAGTGTTATTGTATCGAAGCACAGGTGCACAAATCCACCCGTCCTGGACAGTAGTACTAAGGTAAGGGGGTGCTGGGGTGCATCCCCTATAGAGCTGCATACAGTAGAGAATGAAATGGAATGATCCATAGGAGTAGGCTGTTAACTGTACACCAGTAATGAAAGGCTGGTGTTGTACTTTGCGTCCAGTGACTGGTGACCCCCCCCAGCGCGCTGAATCTCAGCGTAGGGATGTCATAGAAGTTCCAGGTGCTCGGATACAAGCAGCATCTTACTGTGTGTGTTAGTATGCCGTGTGTATGTTATTATGTTACTGAATGAGTGTGTTAGTATGTGTATGTAAGTATGTTACTGTGTGTGTGAGTATGTTATTGTGTGTGTAAGTATGTGTGTATGTGAATATCTAACTGATCCTGTGTTATTATTTTTGTGTGTTACTGTGTGCGTGTTAGTATGTGTGTATGCAAATAGTTTACTGAGCGTGTGTTAGTATGAGTGTGTATGTAAGTATGTTACTCTGTGTGTCGGTATGTATGTGAATATCTAACTGAGCGTGTGTTAGTATGTGTGTGTATGATACTGTGTGTGTTAGTATGTTACTATGTGTGTTAGTATGTGTGCGTGTAAGTGTGTTAGTATGTGTGTAAGTATGTTACTATGCATGTAAATAAGTTACTGTGTGTGTTAGTATGTGTATGTGAATATCTAACTGGGTGTGTTTTAGTATGTGTGTGTGTGAGTATGTTACTGTGTGTGTTAGTATATGTGTAAGTATGTTACTGTGTATGTATGTTACTGTGTGTGTTGTATGTGTGTAAGTATGTTACTGTGTTAGTATGTGTAAATATGTCACTGTGTGTGTAAGTATGTGTGTATGTTACTGTGTCTGTTAATATGTGTGTAAGTATCTCACTGTGTTTAAGTATGTGTGTATGTGAATATCTAACTGTGTGTGTGTGTTGGTATGTGTGTAAGTATGTTACTGTGTGTGTGCTAGTATGTGTATAAGTATGTTACTGCATGTGTATGTTACTATGTGTGCTAGTACATGTGTAAATATGTTACTGTAAGTATATGTGTATGTATCTTACTTAGCGTGTGTTAGTATGTGTGTGTAAGTATGTTACTGTGTGTAAGTATATGTGTATGTATCTTACTTAGCGTGTGTTAGTATGTGTGTGTAAGTATGTTACTGTGTGTAAGTATATGTGTATGTATCTTACTTAGCGTGTGTTAGTATGTGTGTGTAAGTATGTTACTGTGTGTAAGTATATGTGTATGTATCTTACTTAGCGTGTGTTAGTATGTGTGTGTATAAGTATGTTACTGTGTTTGGTTGGGATTTAGGAGCCATTCTTTTCTTCAGTCGCTGACCCCTGCTTTATGATAATAGTATGGAGCCCGAATGAACTGGCAGTCTCTGTCTGCTTCTTGTTTGACAAAAAAACCCAGACAATTCGTTTTGATAGAAACACAATTAATCCTCCTTATCGTTTTACTCACCGCGGCAAAATGAAGAAACGCACTTCATATGCACAAATTACAGGAAGATATTGCTTTAATATGTCATCACACAGCCTTGATTAAAAATTAAAGAGATGAGATCGGGGCTTAATAGGACAGTTGTGCTCCAGTGCTTATTACCAAAGCTGAAAGAGATTTCCTATCTAAATTACATCTACAAACACATGATAACCGAATTAGGAGTACGCAATATTTATCTAAAGACCGTCTTGCCGGTAAATATTTACAAAGCCTTTGCTAATCGTGAACTCGCAGAAGCACCAGATAGCGCTGAGATGTTTTTAAGCGTGAGGGCAAACGTCACCAGGAAAGAAACGCGTTGTGTTTATACGCCGCGGAGCGTGGGGTTCTGAACGGGGCCGTGAAGGAAATCATACGAGTGATTGTCTTTCCCATCACGTTTCATTAGTGTCTTTATTTCTCTCCGAGTAATATGGAGATACGTACACACCGTGATACAAATAACAAATCATCAGTTTCGAACCAATTACGGACTAGACTTATTCCTCATCCCCCCCCCCCCATATATCACTGAGTAGGGAAAAGATGACGAGAGTGCGTCCCGCATTATCAGTCCTGTCTGCAAAGACAGCAACTTAATGAAAGGCACAACATTCTGACTTTTATGAACATATTTCAAACGTTCCATTGTGTTTCCAACCCTCCTGTCTCATGACTTTTTTCTTAATAAAATATCAAGATCCAAGAGCTTATTGGATTCGTATCATAGATTCAATTAGTCCGATCAAAAGTGAAAAACAATTTATTTTTCATTAAAGAATTGGATTTTTAACAAAGTGCAGCGCCGTCTCAGAACAATGCATGCTGGTTCCATTGTCATTCCTCCGCTGTTTAAATACAGCACTACACAACATGTAAGAGGTTCTCTTCAACCTGCACACTGAATGTTCTAGAATACAGAGCTAAGGAAATGTGACAGATCTGCCAGATTAATCACGTTCGGTAGTTTAAAAAAAAATAGAGAAAAAGACATTGAAATGCTAGAAAAGTTATTGTGAGGCTGCTATGGCAACAAAGCTGATCATCTTATCGTCGTACTCTCCTTGTGTGACAGTTACGTATTCCCAGGAAACGTATAAATGAGGCAAAATAATGAGATCAGGGCAGTTCAAGGGATCGCTGCTGACGGTTGTAGTGACCTCTGCCTTTTACTGATTTCAGGCACTCCTCCGGCTACTGGCACGGGCACCTTTCAGATTACTCTGGAAGATATTAATGACAATGCGCCCTACATCCACCCTACCTTGGCAAAGGTGTGTGAAGACGCCAAGGACCTGAATGTGGTTGTGCTAGGAGCGTCGGACAGGGACCTCCACCACAATTCCGAATCGTTTAAGTTTGAGCTGGGCAAACAGACCGGACCAGATAAAGCATGGAAAATCACTGCCCTGAACAGTAAGTAAACGAGACTACATCGCCTGCAGTAACCCCGGTGGGCAAAGGGCCGTGAGGCTGAGAAAAAGACATCTTGGATGATTACCCAGTTTGGTTGTAGAGGCCTTTGTAGCACCTCTATAGGCAGTACATTCCACAGCTTTACAGCCCTCACTGTCACAAATGTCTTCATGTTTTCAAGTTTTAATGGCATTGTAAGCTGATTCACCAAGGTAAATAACCCGCAGCCAAATTATTACTAAGCCGAGTGTGGCTTCGGTCAGTCAAGGAGGCATGTAGCTGCTGGGTATTTGTTGAAGATACTTGAAGGTTTTAGTTAAACTACATCTTAAAACGTGTCCAAACGTTTCAAACAACGTACGGCTCATTAAGTACAACGATGCAGCTCTATTTATGGATTTTAACTTTCCTGCAGTTAGGCTCCCACTTCAGTTTTATGACAAGTCAAAGAAATGCCCGTCAATTAAAACGCTTCCCAAAGAAGTTGAAAGACTAGAAATAAAAGCAGACAAACTCCTTTTCCTCGGAGAAGCGTCCTTTGCAGAGAGAGGTGAGGGTGTATTTTGTCGGATAGACGGAGAGATTCGTTGTGCCCCTCTCTCTCTGTAATACCGTTCATTGTACTGAGCCAAAGTACTGATAAGTAACATCTTTATTACTGAAAACCATTCTTGTCTGTCATCTAAAGATCTCCGCCACGTACGATCTTAAAATAAAGAGGTCTTCGCGTTCCTACGGTATCTCTGAATGGAAGTTTAAGGTCTGAGTGTTATTTTCCGCCGCCTGCGTCTAATTAATGCCCAACCTGTGGGTTTTTGCAGATACTCATGCCCAGGTCAGCCTCGTTCATCATCTGAAGAGAGCCAATTACAACCTGCCTGTGATGGTGACGGATGCCGGGAAGCCGCCTCTGACGAACACAACAGAATTAAAAATACAAGTGTGTTCTTGTAAGAAGGGCAAAATGGACTGCAGTTCAGCCGCTGCCCCTCACATCAGCCTCGTCCTCGTCCTCATATTGTCACTCTCCAGTTTATTTTGTAAGTTTTAGTTTTTATTCTACATACTGTAACCGTGAGCCGGTGGGGGGGGGGTGAGGTGTATGGGCCACGCGTGTGTTTTGCCCCTTAGCATGCAGACTGCCCTGGTCAGCTGGAGTTCTTTGTTTAATAGACAGCAGTCCTTACAAAGCTTATTAAAAAATGATAAGACATGAAGCGTGTAATCATGGAGACTGCAGAGAATTATTTCCTGTTAGCTCAGTTATGTTTTACTGATATTAGGAGGAGAGAATCTGGGAAAAAGAAATGAATATACCCTGGCTACTGTGTCTTTATATAGAGAGATATATATAAAGATCAGCAGGGCATAGACAGCCATCTAGAGACAGCTTGGGGAATGAAGGGCCCATGGCTGACTCAATGCATAGAGCAGGGGGCAAATAGCTCCGGGTGTTGAAGAGTTAAACCTGGTAATATATGATGAGCACTTTAATCTGACATTTCCCATAATTCCCCATGATCCAGTAACTGGTCTTTGGGTAGCTCTTCTCTGTGCCCATCATCCATGTATTTATAGGCACTTTTAAGAGAGAGAGAATGTTTTTTCTGCACATGTAAGACTACAGGTAGGTGGCACCGGGAGCATCCGTGTTTGTTTTGGGCACGGTGCTTACACCAGATGGCACGTGATGCACCTCTCAAAGAGACTCACACTGAGGGGACACCTGGTCGCTTTTATTGGTTTTATTGTTGACTTCTATTTACTCAGCACTTTGCCCTATACTAATAACCATGCATGGTCTGGTACCATGTACACTACCAGCTTTGGCATACTGATACCCATTGACCATTACAGTGTATCCAATATTTTTGAGCATTTCATTCACATACACGTGTTTCTGTAATAGCAAGTCATAGGGCACTGAAGAAAAATGTCAATAGCAAGAGAGCCCTCATTCCGTTTATCTGTATCAACCAGATTTCAATTTAAGACAGAAATAAAGAAGATTGAAAGTATTCCGATGGGAATGCGGCGCTGGTGCCCATTAAACGGAGGGCTGTCTGCTCTCATCTATTTCCCAATAAGTCAGGCGAAGCTTATTTACAAACCTGAGCGTGCAAACATCTAGGACAGGTGAGACAGATACGCCACCCCTCACCGGGGACTCGGCAATACCCAGCGTGACTGCGACAGACGTGGCGATGGCGGTATGTGCCGGTACTTGCACTATCCCTCCTCGATCTGTGTAGTGTGAGCTCTGCCATATGCAGAGGATCTGTGAGAGCCGAATTCCGCCAGTGGCTGTGAATTAAAACGGATGGCAGGCGGTCACCCACAGCCCGGCCAAAAAACACTCAGACTAATCCACGGAACTGGACAAAAACGTAGAAAGCAAAAAGACAAAAAAGCTACTGGTATTTTGCTTTATATTTGGTCGTTTTTATTATAATCCAAACATAGACAAACATACACAACCCAACAGCACCATGCATATACAGCCGGGGCAGGGAACTAACGGAAAGCGTTGTAGCGGTGCAGTCAGTACTAGTAATTCACGCGGACGCAGGTTTAAGGGCTCTCCGTTTGCGATCATGTTATAAACACTCAAGTGAAATGAGCGCCGAGGTGGGTAGAGCGCCGGGAGCGTTATGCAAACAGCTCTACAGCACAGCACAGAAAGCACGCACATTAATATACCTTTCAAACTGTCTCCACAAACCGCGCAGACTGTGTTTTACCCTCCCTGATATACAGGAGGGAGGCACTCATGACATTTGGTTTATAAAATGTAGCTAGAAAACATGTCTAATGCCGGCGGGCTAAATGCCCCCTTCATCCGCCGTGGCAGCTAGAAGATGAATGCTGATCATTGAGTATTAGAGAACGTGGAAACAAAAACTACGTAAAGCGAAAATATTCCAAGGAAAGATCCCAGACCCCTAGCAGACGCAGGCAATGTATTTATACGGGGCGCTGGGCATCCAACATGTCGAGCTGCATGAAGGAAGACGTACTCAGAGGCTGTCCAGCTGAACAGACTACTGCATTGCAAATGGGCCAAGATCTTCCAAAGAGGCCGCGGTGCACCAGGGAACCGAATCGCCTAATAGGGTCACCTGGCCCTAGTGAAGGGCATAAATACCAGCTATCTGGCCCTGCCGGCCAAGCCGCGACACACCAATGCTCTGAGAAATGACATCAAAACATAACACACTTTGCACGGAGTCCTCGTTACGGACTGTGAAGCTGCTGGCAAATGCAAGTCAAAGGGGTATCCTATATAATAGCGCGGAGATATAGAATAGAAATACAGGCACAGCTGCAGTACATACGTACAGATTATATACAGTATATATATACACAGTATATATATATATATATATCACTTTAACTCTGGAGAAATGTTATGTCCACTGCTGTAAAAAAGAATCCCAATTCGAAAGGCTCCAGAAATGTGATTAGCGCCCGGGGCATCGTTAATTGGCTGCAGTTAATGCCGGCTGAAATGTCACCGAGCGTCAGGAAATGGTTGAATTTTACGGTTCTGATTTTACGGCGAATGGCTCAGCATTAACCTGTATTCTCACTCTGGCACATACAGCAACTATCGATTGGAAGGCCGTAGCGTTAATGACGGTCATTTTCTGGACAAAAGGGTATTCAATAATGTAACTATTGTAAACGAGGCAGACATCTTTCCCAAGTAACCTGTACTCAACACTTCAGTCTGTGACGTTTCCAAATGCGATGCTACGGACAGAAATACTACGTACCGGTCTCAGAGAAGACACAGCTGAGTCTTTTAGCTCGAAGTCCTAAGAAAAGCAGAGGAGAGACCAAAGGTATCAGAGACAGACCCTGTAATATAAAGTGACCGCATCGGCCATGTTTTCCAGGAACCCATGTTGGTGACGGGCGCAGGTAAAGCGCTGCAGTGTGTGGGATGCTGATGAAGGGAAGCGGTTACTCCGTTATACATCTCACACTCTTCACGTGCCAGCAATATGTGAGTTTTATCTCTGTCCTCGAAAACATGGCAGATACGCCCACCCTACCCTATGTAATTTATCTGCAGAGGAAAAGTGTTATATACAGATTACCGGGGGAGTGGAGGACCATGTGCTGGTCAGATACAGAAGATACACTAATCAAGAGATAGCGGAGGAACAAGGGCACCAGAAATTGAGTTTTTGACATTCAGTGCGGTCCATGCGAAGTCAGGACTGCCTTTGGGTTTAAGAGGCCGTGGGGCACTTTCTGAACATGAACTCACTTGAGTGTCCAGAATAGAGTATGTGCATCAGAGGAAGAGGAGGTAGAAAAAGACAGAGCCAAAAGTACGTTAGAGACCCCGGAGGAGACAGAAATGGGCTGAGACTCCAGTGTTATGATAAAGGATTGGCCAAAGGAAAAGTTTGTGGGATTTTGGTAACAATACGTCTGCGTTGTAGCGAGAATGAAGAAGAGTGAAGGAGTGAGACTAACGATCAGATTTTATGTCTGATGACGCTAAATCCTTTATGGTAAAAGGGTCTGAGTGCTGTGAGATGAGATGCGTGCGTCGGGGTAAACATGCAAGGCAGTAAAATGCGAGCCCTTCTTCTTGTAGCAATAGAGACTGGCCGGGGGGTCTGTTGGGCAGTCTGTGAAGGGTCTACCTTAGCCTTGTGGAGAGGGAACGTGGCTGTGGGTGGCAAAAACCGAGGGGCCCAGGGCTGGATAGATCGATTTGCTAAAACACAAAAACTATTACTATTGAGTATAAACGTCAAAATGTACAACACTTGGAGACCATGATCCAAGTTAACATGTGGGTGGCGGGAGAGGTGCTTTATTACTATAAATAATCTCAGTTTTTTACTTCATTGTGAGATGTTAACGAATGTTGGAAGCAGTGATTGGGTTAACTCTGCAGGGGCTCCAGACACTAGAAGGGATTTTGTACTGTTTATTACTCCAAAGACCCAAATGTTTGTGTATATTTAGGCGTTTTCTTCAAGGCCTCTTAACGCTGATCTGTATTCTTTTGATGTTTGAACCGTGAAGTAAGTTTCAGCCGCTCTGACATCAAAAGAAGCGCAAGACAACTGGTGAGAGAGTAAGCGGCTCTTGTGCAGATTCATTAATATAAATTGAAATTTTAGTGTATGGCTTTATAGGAGAGACGCCACAGACATTAGATGAGCACTAGGGCTTTCTATCAAATTTATTCCGCCTTGCTCTGCAATAAAATACGTTTATCTTCCTGCTCTGCTTACTTCAAAAGCAGCTGCAGTCGTGCCGGTCCGAAGGAGGAAAGGACTCTCAGCATCCACCGCCAACGCGAACGCTCCCCAAACCACAGCCATGCGGCAACTCCGTCCACACAAGTGGCCCGATGCAAAGAATGAGCAGTCTGATAAATGACAATCTTCTCCTTCCCACCCATCACATAACATGCGTTACCACCATTTAACCTTCTAATGACAAAGCCAAAGAAAGAATGGCGACTGAGTGTGATGTTTGGCACATTCATGTCCCCGGGTTCGGTGTTATGGGGGAAGCGATTCATCCATAATGAATGGTGTGAGAGAAGACGGCGCACGGTGGCTTTCTGCAATCCGCACACAGAAGGCAGTTTTGTTCCTCCTGCTAATGTTACGTCTGGAGAATATCGCATAAGGAATGGCGCACTGCTCTCAGCTGGAGGGAAAGGCTTGTTCAGCCATTACACCCATTATTTCATTAGTATTCCAACCTAATACCACCATGCCAACATCTTACAATACAGAGCTTTTACGCAGACAGCTCCAACATCTGAATTACCGCTCCGCAGGAACACGAATATTTCTCTTAAATTTGTTGTGCTCTTTGCCACCTAGCAATTACTTCCAAGTACTCACCTATCGAGTGCGTGATTTACCGCTCACTTCAATGTCTCTTAATACGCTTGTTGACTGGTGCAAAAAAACTGGAAAAAAACAAATCATGCTTTCCGGAGTATTGTTGCGGAATAGTATCCGTGACTCCTGTAATTGAAGTATTTCATGCTAACCTCATTAAATCTGGCTTTTGTTGATGTTTGGTGAACTGTATTTAACGGCAGAGCGCTAACAGGGTTAATTAAAGCGGAATCTATTTCTGATTAAGTTTTGTGCCAGGTGTGCAGGCATCTCTCTCTCTCTCTCTCTCTATATATATATATATATATATACACACACACACGTGTGCGTGTTTCATTTATCTTCATAGCGCACGTTGGAATCATATGTGGAAACGCAGTCGTTTTGTGCTGGGATCTTAAGAGATCCCCCCTTGACACCGGTCAGGTGATTCTGACACTGGGGCATGTCCACGTCCCTTAGGTTCCTGCCCCGCATCACGCAAGAGACTTATATGTCAAGTTACAAAGTCATACAAGAAAAGAAAAGATATTCTAAAGGGCCGAGCATTGATAACTAAGACCGGGCTTTCTGTTTTATAGATTTTCCGTGGATTATACCGTGTTTACGGGTTCGTGAAGGAATCGAGTTGCGTGTGTTGTAGTCTAGCTTGTTGTAGTAATAAGTATGTCAAGGTGTTTTATTTTTCTTAATTACGAATCATTAACATGTGGATGGCTTGATGCGTTTGTCTCCTCTGGGACACCGTCTAGAAATTGGGACACGCACAGCGCCCTATATTTGCGCTTTAATCACGCCATCGCATTACCATTCTTCGTAAGTGACAGCAGAACCTATTGTACATTGCGAAATGAATCAGGTCTCTTTGGGCACGAGGATCGCCGATCGGAACAAGGGAGGCTGTGTCTTACTATGACTTAATTTCAAATGCTTTACCGGATTAATTACAGTTGATTATGCATCTCGACAACACGATGGCGGGAATCATCTCTTGCATATTTGGAATGTTTGACCAAAGACTGAGTTTAGGAAACCTACAAATAATTAAAAAAAGTTTCCAGATATGGGATTATAATATGATCTCAGTCACTATCTGTAGGTGGATAACAGGAATTCATACAAGGGCCATTTCAGTTCTCTACTTCTGCCCTCCACTGTTTGTAACCAGGTTATGATGTCATAATGTGGTGCTTTGACTAATTCACATGCATCGATTGGCTAATGACCAAGAGAAGAGGCATCTCTATTGATGGAGGTATCACCTCGCAGCTGGAGGGCTCACGGTGGCCATTTGGTCCTGCAGCCTGGCCGTAGCGGAGAGGATACTTTTCCTCTCTCTATGACTTGTGTGCTTTAATCACAGTAATTGGAGCTGAAACAATGTATCATTTAATGATTTTTTCCCTGCCTCTTTAAACCTTCGCAGTACGTCTGAATCAGCACATTGCTTTCCAGATATTTTCTCACCTAATGTACCGCACTTCACCAACCCCGCGCTGGGTGCGCGCTACTCATCTACTCCACGACAGTCAGGGTTCGTAGGGTGCTTGCAGGGAAGCGTCTCGTGTCTTGTACTACTGTAAACTAGAGCTTAAACATCAAACTTAAATGCAAAATCAAGATTGCTTGCCTCGGAATATACATGGGTTCAGTTCTCCACCCTAAAATTGGGTGAGGATGATGGGAATTACAGTCTAGTTTGTTAGCATGGACCATACATTGTGCAGGGATGTAGAATGTGTTTGGGGATGTATTTGCATTCTGCGCTTCTAATAACTACCCGTTGCTTTATTTTGTATAGGTCTGTGAATACTGGTGATTTTTCTACGCTGGCTACCACATTGTCATGGCAACAGGAAGTGGAAAAAGGTGTTATCTGATGACCGCGTTTACAATTCCTTCACGACTAGGCCTCAACTGCTGCAGCCTCGGTTTGCTCTGCATTCTCAATTAGTCTATAAAGCGCCACACCAATCCTTGACAGCATCTGTTCCTCCACTGTTTGTATTAATGGACGTTTACTGACAATACACGCGTTACAAGAATTCTGGATGAAAGACACAAGAACATCACTTTGAACATGTCCTTCCCGACGGCCGGGCGCAGAGTGGTTACATGCACACGCGCACACACGCTTTGGTTTAATGACATCGTACTGATTAGCAAACCTGGAATAGTCTGTCAGATGGGCGCTTAATCTGAATACAGATCGGAGACCACCCTGCAGCCATGCGCGCTCCTGCCTGTAACCCGTGTGTCTCAAGGAAGCATGTTGTGTGCATTGAACCAAAACACTGCTAAATACACTGAAGGCTTTCCTAATGAGTTCATGTTAATACGATTACCAATCAAGATAGGACAAGAATAAAGGCATTGCGGAGCCGGGATGTTGGAGTAACAGATTAAAGATACATTCACGGTGCGAGTAATATGTAATAAGATTTTCCATTAACACATTGTAAGTCTGTCAGAAATAATTAGAGTCTCTTAACCCTCTCTCTCCTGGAGCAGCGTGGCATTCGTACCCATGAGTATTAAAGGGGCTATGCCTTTGCACCAGCCCATCTAATACACGGGGCGCGCTTAGTATCTGTGCAAAGAAGCCTAGATGTGAAGATTGTTAACCCTTGTATTGCAAAGGGGTCTGCAGGGAACTGCTTATCCCTTTTGGAATGGAAGGTGTGATAAGGAATATGCAATCTGTACAACAGCTGTAACTATATTGGTGTTTTTAAAAGTGGGGTTTCCAAAATCAAGCGCGACCATTAAGAGTCATGTACTGTAGTAATGTGTGGTAGGGGAGAAAGGTGAACAAAAGCAAACGAGAGAATGAACAGTAAAGAATGAGCTAAATGTAATGGCCACGTGAAGGAATGGGGGGGGAACAACTACTTTAATGCTCAATAAGTTTGTAGTGTAATACTCTCTGGCATGGCAGCAAAGAATCAATACACCTTTCACCGGCACACAGTACGCTTTCAAGATTCATAACAAAATTTATCTTCCCTGCAGGATTTTACGGTCTTTTGGTTGCCCCCCACAAGGTATTTTTTCTATTGCTATCATTTTTTTTTGCCTCCCCATGTGTATAAACCTTTTAAGTAAAGCACATTTGTCTTTAGTACATATACCCAAACACATACTTAAAGTAAAGTGGATATTTTTATCAGTCTTTGAAAAGGTATAAAAGTAAAATATATATATATATAGAATAAAGTTCTGTTTTTTTGTGAGCATGTCACAAATGTGAATAAAAAGACAATACAGTGCGTGTTGAGATTAGTTGTAAAGGACATTATCGGAGCTCACACCAAATTCTTATGAACTCTACTAGTGACATTGAGTGGCTCTAACCGGTCAGCTAGGATAAAGTGAGTCTTTACAGCGTGTGTCCCCTTTCTTACTCCTTCGGAGCAGGGGGCCAGTAGACTTAGTTTAAACAGATAAAAAGCTTTTATTATGCAACTAGAAACTTTCAGCTGCATTCTTTAATTAGCATTTCTACTGTATTATTTTGGTCATATGTTGTCTTTAAAGCAAACGTGTTTTTGGAGAAGATTCCTTGTATGTACTTAAATAGTCTTTTTTTTTTTAAAGAGATGTTCAGAAAATATCTCAAAGCTATTTTTTACTTGTGCTACACTGATAACGAGATGTGTTTGTGATGTAGAACACACTGTACAACAGCTGAATATGTATCTGTCATCTTCCAGCCAAGCGCCTGGACCCCAAATCCATAGATTCGATTGTCATGCTTGATGGGTATGTTCAGGACTCTGGGAGCCAGAGTGTACGTGACTGTACCGCGGCTACCGTCTGAACTATACGGTAACGTCCTATAAGATGCGTGCCTGTAAGTAGTTATTAGACATGAAAGTGTGGTGATTGAGCGATTAGGCCACAGAGATCGTTCAGTATTGATTAGCAACACACCGGCGGTTTATCAGCAGCTGGAGAGGTTGCCAACCACCGCGGTGCTATTCACAGTATCAAGCTTATTTATCGTCCCTTATTAAAAGATTCTAGTTTTATAACAAAATAAGTATCTTTGTTGTTCTAGGTCATGCTAGATGAATGTTCTAGGTGAGACAAGTATTTACAACCGTATTTTCCTACCCAATTTGTTTTTACAAACCGAATATCTTGAAAATGTCATCTGTATGTTTCTGTTTGGTGAACTGCAAACCAAGAGCCCGTGTTAAGTTATTTCACAGATTGTCTTAGTGGTTGTGATTTGAATTATAGAAAGAATGAAAATGTAAAGTAAACTTAATGTAAGAATGAATGTTTGGACCTATAGTGGTAATAGGTGGGACAAACGCTTTAAGGTTCCAAGTAACACTAGCTACTTGCCGATGTGCTGTGCAGACCTGTCTCTTATGTGATACTGAGATGTCGTGGATCTGTCCGCAATGCCCTAAATTATATATGGTCTCTCTTGGGCACAGAACTTCACTACAGAAATAATGATGACCTCCTCTTTGTTACACGTCACCTCTAAAGCCGTCAACTTGAGTTTGGTACCTAGCAGTCCTAGTCTTGGAAGATGATTATAACTATAAAAGCCAGACTTTGGAAAATACATATATTCTGTTATTTTCTTACGTGAAAGAACTTAAGCTTGAGATTTGCTATTCTCCCAGCTACCAATACCTGTTAACCATGCCAAGCCTCTTCATGCACACAGGTATGGGTTGTTCCATTACTCTAGATTCCAGTTTCTGGACTATCTCAGTCTTGGCTGTGGTATACAGCAGCTTTCTATTTCCTTTTTATTGTTTTGTAAAGAAAAAAAAAAAAGCCACGCTTTTGAACCTATTTTCTTAACAAAACAAAAACAATTTACAATGCCATATAATCCAGGATTATCGCTTTCCTGACAAACGACGCAACCATTTTTATAATATCTGTATATTTTTATTTTACCTGCCTCCATTCCTCTCTAGTTCACTGGAATGAGGTGATCTCACACATATCATTAGCTCTGGCACAACAAAAAGAAGAATGTTTTTTCACCTTCGAGTCCTTGAAACGGCTCAGAGCTAAGCAACTGGTATGCATAATACGCCATTAAGATACATTGAAGCAAAGGTCGTTTTCTGGCATAGTGCCCACGGAGACGATAATGCAGATTGTGCGGCTGTGTGCCGGAAGGGCATGTATGGGAGGTGATCGGAATGAATAGGAACTGAGTAAGGTTACCCAGAACCTGACTGAATAATGTATTATCGGGCAATCTAGTATTTAGATCTATATATTGTCCCTTTATGTTGGCCAAAAATACACGAAGAATGCACCAATGTAAATAATCAGAATAGCTCTAAAAACAAGCAGCCTCATCCAGCCGCAAGATATGGATAATACATAATGTTTCAAGAACAGTAATAATTACAGATTAATGAGATGATAACCTTTAATCTTAAATTAACTGCTTCAAAGTGTTTATTTTTATCGGCAGCTGCCGCTGGCGTTGGGGAGATGCAGACCGTTCTTATTTCTCAGCTTTTAGCTGGTACGGTCCCATACAGTATAAAAGATTCTAGAGATCCAGAGCATCATGGAGGATGGAATATTTGGAACCGTGGGTCTGTAAACCTAAACGTGGATTTGCTTTTTGCTTGGCCATTATCTTTATTGTAATTCTCTAAAAAAACAAACAAACATAAATCGATGAGGAGATGAAGTCTAAGTTTAAATATAAAAGTCAAAAGCGTTATCTTCACTCAGCATCTTCATTGACAAACTTCTTTCTCCTGAGCTCTGTACTGGTGCAGCGTAAAGCTAATTAAAAATGTGTTTTGTAGGAACTGTTAGCTAGAAATTACCGGATACGAGAATGTGTGGCCGCCGCTATCACAGCAGTCCATCCTCTTTCTTCCCGACACGTTATTACTGGGCATGCATTTGGGCCACACTCTGCAATGGCCTGGCAGCTGGGAAATAGGCCTAAGTACACGTGTGTGTGATACGTGTGATATCACATGCTAGAGCGCCGTCCCCGCAGCATCTCTATGCCAAATGTCAGGCTCCGTGTATTAGAAACTCCATCGTGAAATGAGGTCATGAGTGTTGTAGAACACGGATTATCTCATTTCTTTTTTTCCCTCAACATTTGGTGAAAGTTTTACTTTTCTTTCCACCAGAAAAAGGCAAAAATGTAAAGGAAAGACTCTTTTTCCCTGCACATGTTCTCCAGCGAGCGAGTGCCCCGGTTGCTGAATTGCTTGCTGTTACTGAGGTGTAAATAAGCATTTTGATTTATGATGTGGTTGCAAAGAAACGTGTAATTTATTTGTGAAATGCTCAAATAAAGGATCTCTGGACTTTTACCTACATCGTATTAGCTGTGTATCTTATTGGGGCAGCTTGGTCTCTTTCTGCTATACGGGGGTATAGTCACCATGACGGCACATGGAAAGTTCCCGCTCAAGGCACAATTTTTACAGCTTTATACACATCAGTAGCTTTGAGACCAATAGATAAAAAACCTGAGAATAACAAGAACAAGCAAACAACCCAAATAAAGTCATTTCACTGCAAACGGCAGCTATTAGCAGGTATGGGGCTCGTTACAACAAGCTGCTTTGCAGCGTCGGATTTGTTTGCAGGCGTTTAAAAATTAATGTGAATGAGCTCGTTGGATTTGCTATAAACTGGGGCTGGACAAATGTGTGATTTAGGACCAGACTTTCTAAGCAGCTCTGAGCGAGGTCATCCAGAGTGACCAATTTAAGATGGGACAAAAAATGTAGTAGAAAAGATGGAGCCGCGGTTAGCAGAATGATGGGTTTTGTCCAGACGTAAGCAGAGCTAAAGCCATCCAGGATAGATCCAATGCTCACTAGTACAAACATCACATACAGCCCTCATGTCCTCATAGTCACTCCTCTCCATGGTGCTTAAAAGTCCCCATTTACCAAGAAACTATGTGATTGGCGAGGCCATGACAGTATGCCTCCTGTATGCATTGTGCCGCCGCACTTGGCCTGGGTTAGTGAATACGCTGTGACGCTCTATAAGTCCTCCAGTTATAATCAGTTTTAATGAACCGCCACCGGCCAGACAGGACTAAAAACCTGCGCGGCTGACGCGATGATGAAGAGGTTTCATACACATCCTCTCCTGGCACCACTAGAATGTTTGGTGGAGGGAATACAAATATAAGACGCTAAATAAACCTTACACCGTCTTCTCCAGAGAAATGAGCTTGTTTATGCCTCTGGCCTGAAAGTGGTTAACATAACTTACTTCAAAGCAACAGAAGTAACCGCCTGAAGACTTCACCTTCTCCCGAGATGACGTTTTAAAGGTAGGTACTGAGAGCTGCATCAGCGTGTAACCTGCATTAATTCGCATGCAGATTGCTTTATCAAGCCCCAGCTAAATGACACATGTGTTCCCGTCATCAAGGTCGCGCTTTACACGGCGGCTTTGAGGTGTTTCTGGGACTCGGCGTCTCAGAAGACGCTCCAGATGGGAAAGGCCTGCAGGGTTTTTCTTTGGCAGGTTTCTGAAGACATTCAGTCCTCCTCCAGTAAAATAGCACTTCGTCTGTGCCGTCTTCAGACAGATAGCGGGATGAAGTTCTTCCTGGCATTTCACACGGCACTTTATAAATCAATTGCACAACGTTCCACTGAAATGCTGAACTGATTTGTAACCGGCTGCTGAATCTGATTTACTAAGATGTAATAAGGGGGTTCGATCTCTGGCCATCATTAAAAGCCTTTCTGTTTCACAACGATGACAGCGCGGAGCAAAGTTCACGGATGGTACTGGCACAGTGGGATCTCAGGCTATATATTATAAAGACTATAACACAGGACATACACACATACACACACACAACCTATCTACCAACACACGTGCATACCATGCTTTATTTGTGAATATCCTATTTGTTCATCGAGTAGAACAGAGGATACAGGCAGAGGACGTCTCCGTGTGATTGTGTTCAGTACAATACCTGTAATACTCTGCACTCCAACGCAAAGTAACTCACTTATCAGCCGTATGCTGCAGTTGCCACACTCGTGTTTATTACACTTCAGCACTTTCCTCCCAGGGAACCCATTACTAAACCAAGGTTTATGCTTTTGGGGCAGGTTTCAAGACAAAAGAGTGATGAAACTTACAAAAGGATAAAATGAGTATTCTCACTTCAAAACACGAGCTCAGTCAGATGATAAAGAGAGAACACACAAAGACAAATCCACAGACGACTGAGAACGGATACATGTAAGTTAACTTGCATACAATAAGACAAAACAGATACCAATCTTAGTTGTATGACGCGTTAGTGTCGCACAACTCTGCTTCACTGCAAGCCACATCTAACACCAGCAATGGTGCAATTTACCATCACACCTATACCCTCTCAAACAGCTATATATTCCGATCACAGCTGGAGATAGCCGCGTGTTCCTCAAACAATGCCACATGTGCCCTGCATTAACTGGGTTTGCCTCTTAAAGTTGGACCCTAAATACACGTGGCGTTTGAAGAGCTTTGGATGTACGAGTTCAACGACTTGTTGCTGCATTGATTTGGGACAGTCCATATGGAGAAGGAATCAACGGGGCGTGAAAAGTTCTGGGCACCATCCATGAAGAGCAATTAGCTTGGCCACTAAATAGTATCGCTAACTACAACCGACTGGGAAATCAGACTTCTTTCCAAGTGCTAATCTCGCTAGAGAGATTTATCAACCATTTTATGTTCATCGTTTTATGATACAGAACAGCAGCGGAATGTAATGTCACCATTTCATAACATTAGATTAATGGCGTTCTGCTGCTAACTTGATAATATACACTCATTTTCTCTGCGGCATATTAATTATCAGGAGCAAAAACATTTATTTTAAAAGTGTTTTCAGCAAAATGCCACCTCAGAGAAGCATTTACTCGCGTAAGACAATAATACATTTCTCTTTTCTCCCCAGTCCTGAATCGCTCTCGAAACAATTAGTCACCTGGAATCTTGTGATGGTTACAGAAGTGACAAAGACTTCATATTAGATTAGACTGGCCAATGGAGATCGTCAACTGCTGCCAAAACTCCAAGACCTTCGGCCATTTGTTCTTATTTTTTATTTATTGATGATAAAGAGGCGCTTAACACCTCAACAGCTGAGGAAAAGATATTTGGGCAGAATTGTCCTACTCAGTAGAAGAGGCGTCGCGCCCTGCAGAGCTTTCCTGCATAAAATAGGGGAGTAGCATTGCTTTGCGTGAAATGCATCCATCTAAGCAGCACTTGGCTGTAATTAGTCCTAAGTCTGTTGACAAGTATTTTCACTCCATCTGTCGCATAAAAAACATTGTAAACTCTTATCACCATCCATATAAAACTTTTAATTGGCCTGGACACTTGCTTGACATAACATGTTTGAGCTGGTCCATGAAATGAGGACCACAATCAAATGACACGCTCGGCGGTTGATTAATTAATATTGTATCAGACGTGCCTGCGCTGCCACTGTCTGCTGAGTACCAAAGGTTTCGGTCTGCTCTTGTTTCTCTTGTGTGCGTCTCAGAGCTTTTCTTGGTCTGATACTAAATCCTTTACGTTATTCGTTCCCTGAAAGCTACAAACAGTGGCCTTCATAGGAAGCAACAAACTCTGTCTCTCTCGCTGCTGTTCAGCCATTTCTGTTACAGTCCTGGTTTTAGTCTTTTTTGGCGCAGGAATAGTATAATGTAAAGAAGCGCTTCTGTTACATTATGCTGAAAATTACCTATAACAGGTTAAGTTAATAGAGCGGCATGACATCTGCAGCAACAACCCTTTAATTCTGTTCCTAAGTGCTTTACTGGGCTTCTAGAAAGAAAAATGATGTTTATTTATTGAAATTACTAAAGAGCCAAAGTGGATCGAGTGCCTGTAACAGTCTGACCTGCCTCTAGCTGGGGTTTGTGTTTACAGGATGAGAAGTAGCGGCTTTGTACAAACAGTAACAGATTTTTTTTTACCCAAATAAGCAATTTGTAACTAGAAATTTATTTGCAACCTCTTTGACCTCTCTGGTGTCACATGGACAGCGGCGTTCTGAAAGCAACTGCCTTTCTTACCTCAAGAGGAACACAACCAAAAGAACAAGAAATGAAACATCTCAACCAAACAATCCAAACCCAGAATCAACCCAAAGCATCCACTACCCCTCGGGGTGAACAACAAGACAACCAGCGATGACAACAGCCCCTCTACCGTTGGCATAGCATGGAAAGCTGAGACCCTGCTGTAAAGGTTGTTGATGGGGCCATTTCCATGATTTTACAAATGCCATCAAAACTCACCGTAAAGGAATACATTCAGAACATACTACCTTTAACCCTTGAGACGTGAGGGCTAGCAGTATCTAAAGCCACCCAGTACCTGCTATAAAACCCCAAGGACAGACAACATAAACAAACCCCCCAAACTCCGCAGTCTCCAGGAGGAGTTTTTCCACTCTCTGCAGCTATTAATTCCAACCTTGCCAATCACTGAAGCACAATATGAAAGGCATATTCATCTACCGGTCAGGCTCTTTTGTTGCACGAAGTCATTGTGACGCTTACCTCGATGTGGGCTTTTCAGCTCCTTGTATTGTGATTTTTTAAATAGCTTTTTTTTCCACTAAAACTTTTCTTTTAGAAGGAATGAAAGAGCCTTTCTACAAAGTTCACTATCTGATGAAGATGAGCGCGCATGTTGTTTTGATGAGACACGGGCATTCATGCTTCTAATCGCATTTTGTATTTGTTTTATTTTAGCTTACCAGAGCTAATGAAATAATTTTGTGACATTTACAGCTTGATTTAAGTGGCAATTAAAGCTGAATTGATCAGACATTCAGTTCTGGAAAATCCAGCTCATTGTAAATCCTTATCTGGTTTACTGATCCGGTGGCCTGTTCAGAATTTAAATAAAAATATGTTGATTTGAAGAAGAAAAAAAAAGTTTCTCTGTTAGTACTGAAAAAAAACCAAAAACAATGTGTTTCTTATTGCAATTTCCTGCAGAAGGCTGCCTTTCATATTAGTGCCAGCTATTAGCCCAATCTATGTCACGTCATCAGACAGCCTTTCGCTCGGCAGATGGATGTGTAAATGAACTGATGTCCTGCTGGGCACGGCGTGTAGCTCTATGAACATGTGAAGAAAGGCACATGTATCAATTTGCCTCGGCACTGTACTGTACTAGAGTAGGAGGCGATGGCACGTAAAGCTCCCCAACGAGCAGAAAGCCAGGTATCTTCCTTGGGGTGTGCAAACAGAACAGGATAACCGAAACCAGGGGTCGACAAATTTGGTTTAGACTTCAGTGCCAGCCAAAAAATGTCGGAGATATATATTTTCATATATTTAATGTTTCAATCATAGCACCGCTATTTCCGCTGGATTTCCGAGATTTCTTTTTTTGTGAGGCATGATTCACATCAGCAGATGAGTGTGTTGTATGTCAAAGTAGCTTTAAAACACTCCTCCGATCCAGTTTCATTGATGGGACTCCAGGTTTGCTAACTCCTGACTCCAATTAGCTTTTGTTCAAGTGATTAGCCTACTCTGGCTTTTTCCAATCAATATGGACAGGAACAATACTATAATCGGTGCACAGGGTTTGTTGAACCCTGCCCTAATTCCACCAAATGTAAGTTATCAGACAGCTCATATGGGTTCACCTCATGAATCAAGTGCAGCAGCATCTGTAATGGATACAGGTAACAATTTCATATCCCCTGAAAGATTGTATAAACTGAGATAACATTCGCTATCAATCATCTTTCTTTATCAGACCCAAGGGCTACAATTACCCCTTCCACGTCATGTTCTTCAGATGTGTATGTACACTGCACAGCTCCTGGCATATGACTGCATTGCTAGACTTACTGTTTGTTAGTATTGTTTTCGTGTGATGCTTATGGAACAGATTCTAGACAATTTCAAATAAGCTGGGGTGAGAGAGCAGAGTCTTATTGTCAGACGCATGACAAGACATGCAAGCTGGTGTCCTGACCTCTATTATACTCATTAACTGAAAGGAAATTCAGGAAGGATCCACAAGTTTTGCTGCTTCTGGTGGTTTAATTCAAGGTTAGTTATAGCTCTGCCATGCAGTCTAATTTGAGGAGATGAGACAGTTCTCCTGCGAGAATATTAGAAAGCTGCCACAAATGTGTATAACCATGAAGCTCCAATAACAATTTATAAAAGCCTGTCACACTAGAGAGTGCATTGTGTTTTCTTTGCATAGGACAGTCTTTTCTGCATTAGTATGTATTACACGTCTCCTTGTCCTCCCTGTCCACATCTAGTTTAATGCCATATTAAAAAGCATCAGTAGGCTGCAGGCTTCCCGTCTCTGTTTTTTATGGTAACGTTGGCCCCGGTGTCAGACAGTTTAGAGAGCTCTGTGTTATTTTCAGTTCATGGGACACCAGCTCATCTTACTGTCAAACCATCAGTAGTTACAGCCATGCCGGCATCTCGCTATATTTCCATGCACTGGATGCAGGTTTTACAGTTCTGTACAGATGTTCTAAGCCAGAGTCAACACAATGTATCACTTCACAGATTAATGATTGCATCTGGGTTTTAACCCAGTGAATAATATGAATAAGTCAGTTTGTGAAGACAAAAGACAATACCCAAGTTCCTTGTACTTCTGAGAAGACACAGATCAAAACTCCAAAGTAACATTTGAGTTCTCTTAGCTACTCCAATAAACAAAGAACAGATCTAAAGTTCTCAGTTCTCGCTTCCAGATTCCGCAGAAGCTGAGATAATTTGATGTTATCTTTTTGATAATGTTTAATCCTACTGATACAAGTATATGATAAAATAATGTATCTTTCAGAAAACTATGAGTGTGTTTTCAATTGATGACATCTCTTTTAACACATTGCATTATATTTGTAACTCTGTATCCACTGCTGCCCAAGGGGCTGTGTACATAAACAGAAAAAAAATCTCAACTTGCTTTTTCCCTGTCTTGTACACTTTATTAAATTTTTAACATGTTTTTTTTTTTTTTTTAACAATACTTGGGGTAAATTTAGTTCTAGTGCCCATTATTATCCATAAAATGATTCAATTGCAGAATATCCGTTTTATACCCTTTTTATACCCTTTTGATACCTTTCTACCTATGCATTATAGTTTTTTTCCCCCAAAGGGAAGATGTTACTCTTATTCACTTTGAAAAAGGCAAAGGACACATGACAAGGAACGATAGATCAATGCTTTCTAAATCATTAAAGGTATTCTATAATCTACCGCCCCGACAGATCTTGTGAAGAATTAACCCAAAAACATGAAGTCTACTTAATCAGTTTTAATACATCGTTCTATATCTATGGGATTCCAAATGAAAATATAATTCCATAATCTTTTATTTTTTTTACTCTCTGCACAACACAATATCTTTTAATGTTATGCAAATCACATTTTTCAAAAAACGTAACACTTGTTTAATCAAATCAAATTAATCCTGAAAACTCCAATTTCTGAAGTTAAGCAGCCTCGACTCGCTGCCTTTTTGTTTTATAGCGCTGTGCCTACGGGAAAAGACTGAAAACAAAATAGAGCAAAATGAGGAAGACGTAAAATTTAATATATGGAAGGCTGATTACTGGGGCATTTCTTTCTATTTGTTACAGATTAATATGTTAATTACGGTGCATATTTTGTGTAAAGATTAAGTAGAAGAAAAGTAAATGTATTTTTTTGAACTGGCTTTTTTCCCCTTTACAGTCCATAAATTAGCCAGCAGAATGCATAATGAGGGACACAGACACCTCGATTGCTAAAACATTATGCAAAGTGTTGCCGCATGTAAGAGATAATGTCTTTTATTCCAACTAAGCACTTTATTAAATATAACTGATGCTTCTGCTTAACTCCTGTTATTTTCTTACAAAGTGTCTGCCTCCAGAAATGGAAGGAATGAAATATGAATTCACACAAAACAGGTATTCGGGGAAGCAGCATTTACTCTCACATGCACCCCATGGCGTCCACAGACCTAACGGGCAACATTTCATTTCATTTAAGCAGCTGCTCTTTTGCAAACCCAGTTTTGTGTCTGCGTTTGAGGGATATATATATATATATATATATATATATATTCTCTTCAGAATATATCTCTTGCTTCCTCGGTGGCTATCATCACTCTGGAAATGGTCAGGACCGACACAAGAGAAACTACCGCTGATTTCGCCAAAAAACAAAAAGCCATTTGAAGTTAGTCACGGCCCTCAGATCAGAAGATTGGACACAATGGATGATCACAGTTAGAACTGTATGGTTAGAAGTCTGTGCTCATGTAAACTAGTTTGCTGTAATGTTAAGGACCCTGGTTTCCGCGCTCTAGAATAAGTGATTAATATTTTTTTCCCTTAAAGGCTATGCTGTTGTATGTGAGCACTTTTCCTGTTCTCGAGAGTATTGTTTGAGACGTAAACCATGTATTTTTGCTTTTCTTCCTGCATTGTGGAGAGATGAAGATGCCGCTGTCCCCGAAGGCCAACTCCTTACAGAGAAGATCCAGATGCCTGAAGTCTTAGGGAGGCACAGAGTTCATGTCTCTGGATTCTGCTCGTTATCCGTCTACGAAAGAACTCCAGCAGAAGGTAGAAGCACAAACAATGTTTTAACTATATTTCAGAAAGAACTATCGGCACAGCTATATATTTATATATTCTCGTATTCATACGCAAAACTGAATGGTACTGATGGTGCTTTGAGGCTCCGCTGTCTGAATATCTATGATGGTCAAGTGTGTCTGGAGAATACAAAGTATTAAAACTTCAAGAGCCTTTTAGACAAAGCCTTCGAGCTGCACACGCCAGCCGGTCCCGAGAACAAAATCCTGCAGACATTACGGCAGGATTATCAAAGTAAATTAAAATGGACTTTATTTAGGCAGGAAAAAAAACAGGTTTTAATCTGTGTGCGCAGTGTACACAGGACGTAATTATGCTAAAATATTCTCTGGCGCGGCATATTCATTGACACGGTCCCACAAAAAAAAAAGTCTAAAAGGTGTCAAAATGTGTTAGAACTTTAAAAACAGTAATAAAAAGGTTGTCTCCGAACCCCATGTGTGAAATGAAGTACTTTGCTTAGCATTTTACAAGGTGATGAGGAAAAGTAACAAGAGTAGTCTTAAAATGTAACTCCAAAGATATAGGGTATGAAAACAAACACATTGTTACTAAATATATGAGATCGGAGCTGCACGTTCCCACAGAAACTGAGCAACAAACAAAGCACAATAAAGCGATTAATAATAATAATAAATAAAGGCACGTATCTCTCTATCCAAAGTAACGCATCATTATATAAACACGTTTCAACAGAGAACGTGTCCGCGCTGCACGGCCATTCACAGAAATCCTGAAATTCTATTAACCCCTTAAGGACAATGGGCAGTCCCTAAACCCATTGAAAACAATGCATTTTGAGCCAGTACATGTACGGGCTTTGTCATTAAGGGGTTAAAGCCTCTTAACCAAGACGGCAGCCGTTCTGGTAAAGCTTTGCCGGACTCCCATTCCTTGCTGACCCTGCTGTCCTGTAAAAGACATTGCGAGACGGGATATGGGTAATGGGAGTCGTGCTGGAGACACGTTTCAGTGAGTAACAATGTCTCTTGTCACTTAAGATTCACAGAATTGTGAAGCGAATAAACACGGTCTAATAAGATTTCTGTGAATGTGGAACATTTAGTTTAGGTTAAATGTATTTTCAGTACAGTTACCTGGCCATGGAAAGGGGCAATTAGCACAACGTACTCTCCACCAAAAGCCCCAACTATGGAGTTACCCCCCTTTCTGAAACGGCCCCTTTCTGCCCGTGCAGGGAGTGGAGGAGCGAGGATTTATATATAGTATTTATATAGTATTTTATATCGTTTTATATGGGGCCAATTTGCTAAAGAAATGTTTCCTTCCTCATTTCCTAGAAACTTAATGAGCATTTACTTTGAAGCCAAACTACGTTTGCATGCTTTTTAATTGAAATACAGCTCCCTTTGCATCTCATTATTAGGTGACTATTGAGTATGCTAAATTAGCCATAAGGGTTTTTTTTGTGTGTGTGGAAAAGTCGTACAAAAGCAACGGAATTAAAAAGCAACTGAATTAAAGAGCTGAGAATTCATCAGATTCACATAAAATTAAGAAGGATGAAAAAGACCATAAAATGGAATGCTTGATCATCCGAACAGCATAAATGATTAAAATATTATTTTAAGTATATCTGCAGACAAGTTGGGAAGGAGATTAAATTTATATTAGAGATTCGTAGGAGGGGGAATCTGATTCTCATCTGCAGGAAGCCAAAGCAAGGCCTTGCAGAGCTCATGTTTATCTGAATAGACACAGCCTGGGACTTGCAGGCTCCATTCACTAAGAAAGAGCTAAAGCCTGGGGATACTTTATAAACTTCTTGTTTACCAAACATCTCCAGGCTCTTGGGAGTTATCCGAGTGTTAAACCCCCTTTGTTTAAATTAGAAACTTAACTGGGAATGAGCATAGCTTTGGGGAAAATCCATGAAATAAGCTATTCAATTCTTACTCATATTTGCTCATCATTTAAAGCATTCCCACATCAGGGCCTCATATTGCAATGGTGATCAAACCTAGTATAATAATGCCTGGTATGTCTTTCTTCCCACAAACCTGGAGAGAGAGAGAGAAGAAGAGAGAGAGGAAAGAAGAAAGAGAGAAAGGGAGGAGGAGAGAGTGAGGAAGGAAGAGAGAAAGGGAGGAGGAGAGAGTGAGGAAGGAAGAGAGAAAGGGAGGATGAGAGAGTGAGGAAGGAAGAAAGAGAGAAAGGGAGGAAGAGAGAGTGAGGAAGGAAGAAAGAGATAAAGGGAGGAGGAGAGAGTGAGGAAGGAAGAAAGAGAGAAAGGGCGGAGGAGAGAGTGAGGAAGGAAGAAAGAGAGAAAGGGAGGAGAAGAGAGTGAGGAAGGAAGAAAGAGAGAAAGGGAGGAGAAGAGAGTGAGGAAGGGAGAAAGAGAGAAAGGGAGGAGAAGAGAGTGAGGAAGAAAGAAAGAGAGAAAGGGAGGAGGAGAGAGTGAGGAAGGAAGGAAATAAATAACCACAACCTACTTGCCTTGCAATGCTTGAAGAACTAGTCTAAGAGTCTAATTATCACAACTCCTTTCATTAAGGTATTAGACATAGAATAACAACCCATTAACCCCATTCCCGATGTTCCTGATCTGAGAGTTAACTCTTTGCCACTCTTTGCATTTGACAAACAGTCCAACGTATGATGATTATGATATGGACCTCACGCGTTCCTTACGTGCCAACGCGGATTTTAATACTATATTGTCTATAAAATGCATCCTTATGAGACAAACGCTGTATATAAAAGTACAACAATTGCTGGAAACTGCTGAAAGAGGCATAATATCGGTGACCCCAAGAAAAACAACACAATTAACTTTTATGTTTCAAAAAATGGCATCCAACAAAATGTATTGTGCGGCTGGCTTAATTATTCCTTTTTCTGCATGTTCCTATCTCAATAGCGGATAGCTGCTGGGTGTTTTCAAAGAACATCTCTCAATATACAAAAGATATGTAATTAAAAGAGGAAAAAAATCCTTATTGCACTTCTACTTCTGGGACGCGCGATTCTCCCGCTATCTAATTTCAAAGTCTTTTTGTAAAGTGTTTGTGAGGAAATTGAATGAAGTCTGCACTCCTCTGATATCTTTACACTTCAGCGTCTCGTACATCCAATAAAGTATTGAGTTGAGACAGCAGCCTATATCCATTACTGCTGCTGCATTTACCAACCCAAAAAAGACAGATGCTAACCTCCCATTTTCCCTTATTCTCTCCAATTTCCATCCCTCCCTGCACAGAATTGTCTCTAGCGGATTGGAAAGCCTCAGAGAGAAACCGAGGACGCATTTAAATGCAGGCATGGGGTTTAAGAAATATTGACATCTTAGAGATACAAAATATCTAGCGAGGCTTCCAAGCACTGGGTATGATGAACCAAGGATGGGACGGGGTTTTACAGCAAGTATGGTGTCTAGGCGGGTCTAGCAAGTCATGTCTTCCAACAAATCATATACGTCTATGCTTCAAAAAAGCAGATACTGGCTAAATATTAAATAAAATAGTATGTGTTTGCTAAACCTTAAATTACAAAGAATGCAAAGAATGCAAAGAATAAATACCTGTAAATGAGCAAAAACATCAGTTAAGGATTCCTGATTAACAGCCGAGTATTCCTAGTAACGCTTTCCAGGCCGGGTACACTATATGGACAAAAGTATTGGGACGCCTGACCATTATATCAACAGGGACTTTTGTGACATTGCATAAATACATAAACATTAATATGTAGTTTACCCCCCTTTGTCCCAATACTTTTGTCCATATAGTCTTCATATTAGCAAGTACCCACAATACCAAAAGTTCTCTTTAAAATCTGTTGATTAGATTGAAGTGGCCCCTGTAGAATCTTGACAGCCTACTGGATTATTCAATGTAACCATTTACCTGCTGGATTTTTGGGATATAACCCCCCCCCCACACAGCATTATGGCATTGGCCATTTCAAAATATTGGGTTCCTTCACCAAATATAAAGCTGTTTCTTTTTTTCTCAGCCTTGTATTTGCGTTAAATCACTGAAATATGAGAGATATTTGCAACAAATTATGAATTAAGGTCGGACCCCAACAGGAACGTTACAATTATGCAGAGACGCTCAGTTTTTAATACAGAAGCCAAAAGTCGAAGAGAAGAAGTTTTTTCAGCGCTCTCTGTTTGCTGATGTCTTCATTTTTGTGAACGGGCCAAATGATTTCAATGTTCCAAGCCATTTCCCGACAATTAAGGACATTTCTCCGTCAATCTATCATCCTTACTGCAAAAAAAAGTAGACTACGGTTTTTCCCAAATTCTCAGCCATCAGCCGCACGTTTCACGAGCGCAACAGAAAGGCTGAGAAAATGCAGGGTTTTTATCATTTTAAAACACACTTCTGCGGCTTGCAGCTCTTTTAACCATGTGAAAGCCCGAAGGTGTACAGGATTTTGGGTGGAAAAACATTAAGATACGTAACTGAGAACAGGTAGTCCGACGTGTACGAGCAGCCAGTCCTAGCGGTACGAACGTTCTGGGCTGATCTCACTCACATTTGTTTATATTTTCAAGCAATAAACCATTTCAACAATAAGTGTTACTTTAACTCATGGGCCAGTTACAGAAAACACCAACTTTAAAGGAAGTTTGGGTATTTGTTTACTGTAACTGTGCATTTTTTAAATAAATAGGATTTTATACGTAGCTGTTTTATAAATGCCTTAAAAGAGCCAATTGGAATTCTGCAATTCTGAGTCCGTATCAAAAGAATTCAATAAGATGCAGATTTAATGACTGAGCCTTGAAATAAAGTAATTACGTCCGGGATGGTGGTGCTCGGCAGGGCACCAAATTACTAGTCCCATTTAATTCGCAGCGTCCGCGAGTATTCCCGGCTCTGTGCTGCTCGTGGAGGTCTCGGCGAAGGGCATTTGTTGCTTAGGAGCATTTTATTTTGTATACCTGTGGATAGCTCAATAATATGGCAGATCCAATGAATGGAGGCACTCCTTATACCGAGGGATAGTTATAAAAGGAGTATATAATTGCTGGTATATGAAAAGCTGTGCAAATCCCCCCAAATCACCGAGGTCAGCGTATTTTTTTTTATTAGAGACTCATCGCACTAAGGATTGTATGAAAAACCTTCAAGAATGATCTTTAAACACCGCGTGGCAACGGCATTATCACAGTGTCAATAAAACCCGGGCCGAACGCTCCCTACAAGGTCAAAAAAATCATATGAATAAAAACATTTGTTCCTTAAAATAATTATTGGTTTTGGAACCGTGAAAATCACAGTGTTGCCAGACAGTGAAAATTATGGTGTTCTTTCATGTGAAGGCAATTTATCCAAGCATTTATCCTCTCTGCACTATAAGACAAATCACGGTACACTAGAATTAACTTCCAACGGCCTATTGATTCATTAGCATCCCCAGTGAATGGCGGCCCCTCGCTGGATAGGGGGTCAGGCTCGCAGAATAGAGAATCCACTGTTCTGTTTATTCAGCCAATCAAAGTGCATACAACCCCCAACCCCCTCATCTAGCTGGATGTAACACATGCAGCCATCTAACCTACAATATAAACATCTGGGAAACCGGTAGAACCCCAGTTTAGGTAACATGAATGTATCAAACTCATGGATACAGAATGTCAGTTGTGCAAAAACTCAATGGAAGAAAATAAATCATAAGTAATAGAGGGTTTTCTATGTATTATATTTTTATCTGATGGAGTGTTATAGTTTTAGGTATTATAGTTTAATATGAGACCCAACAACTCCCATACACGTATGAAACTTGATGATTATGGACAGAAGGGACAGAAGTTGAGCTACAGGCCCAGCTAACGGATGGCTGTAATCAGTTATTATCTAAGATGCTCTGGAGTGGAGACTACCGACCAGTGAGTCTGACAGATACAATGAAAACGCTCCACTGGTGAAATATTTGTGGCCAAACTCAAGTCCTAACTACATTAGGTATTTTGTTAAGAAGATACAAAATTAGGAATGTGGCACAACGTTTTAGTAAAAAGGCATGATTCCTGTCAATGTGATCTCCAAAGGGGACATGAAAGAACATTTACACCTTTTATATTGTGTGTATGTTATTTACAAACTGTTCTGTCATCGCTACTTTTGTTAGTTCTAGACTGTTGTTCTAGAACTGTCTTTATCGCAATGATGTCAATTTTACTCATCGTCTTATTCTACCGAAGTAATTCCAATCTCTTGGAACAACATGTTGGTAATAATAACCCAGCTCTGACGAAATTCAAAACACAACAAACCCAAAAAAAGTATTAAGTAGACTTAAGTCTGGAGGACATGCCTTTCCTTATCCTTGTCAGTGCCATTTCTTCTCTAATCCTCTTTGAATTTCCTAAGCCATGCGATGTATATATTTATAGCAATTTACAGGCACAGCTTCACTGTGTTTAAAAATAAAAAGAAATAACAGTATCATTTTATAGACCTTCTTTCATAAAAGATTATTATTAAAGATTATTATTAAAAAAATATTATAAAGATATTATTAAAAGAAATTATTACATTTTAATTTAATAAAATTGCCATTTTATTAAATAAAATTACCCCGATCCCTTGCAGTGACATGATTCAAAAAAAAAATTATCCATGCTTGTTTATTCACTAACACATACAGCAGAAAATGGTGAAATACCAACAGCGTGAGACGTACTAGGTTGGGGCGAGCAGGACCCTCACAGACCCTCACAGACCCTCTACGTATTCTATTGTCCTTGAAGGAAAATTGCAGAAATGAAAATGCACAATATATGACCGCTGTTTCCATTGATTTTCTTGACTGAAAAGAAATCAATGTGGTCAGAAAAAAAGGCTTATTAAGTGTTCAATTTAGCCCTAAATCTAATTCAAGCTAAGTTGTATTATATGGAAAAAGGCCACGGCTGATTATTCTACCTGTAGAAATGTCAACTCTTCAGGGAAGCCTGTGGGAACGGACAAGTTCTTTTTAGAACAATCTCCAGGATAATCAAAAAAGGTTTTTAGCAACCAGTTTGAAACATGTTTTTTTCCGCTCCAGTCTATAGTTGTTTAACGGTTGTTCAAATGTCGCTGTTAGTGAAGGTTTAAGATGCAGGAACGCAGCGCATTCGTGACTTCTGTTCCACCAAAGAGACCGGCGACGTTTTCACCTTGCAGGGTCTTTGTCAAGACTCTTGAAAACCAAGGCGTCCCACGCAGACCTCGGTGGGCTCCCTGCACACATTACCCGCATGTTCAGCCAACAACACCTTCAATTATCACTATCGCCACGGGGAATTTGTTCTCTATGTGGTGAGCTTTAAGGCCCTTGGAGGAAATGGTATAATGTGCATATTTAAAGCCTGCTTATTCCATACGCATGCATTAATTGTCCTCCTATCATTCCTACTCGAAGACGTTTCTATTGTCTGTCGGAAGACGTATGATAATATGAGGAATAGTGACATTAGTCTCTGTGGGGAAGATCTGTTTGCATTACCAGGTCAGCTGTTAAATTCTCCCCTTGAAATGGATTGTGTCCACGTCAAAATTATCCTTTGGAAATTCTAAACCCCATCAAGAGCGGACAGATTGCAATGCAAATTTGAGGAGTTTCTAAAACGTTGGATTCTTTCAATGCAGCCTAAAAGGTTTTTTTTTTGTCAAATGCCAAAAGGCTCCAGTGAAAAGCAAAAAAAAAAACTATACATTTTTTCTTGAGTGTTGACAGGTTTATGTCTTTTTCTAATTTCACTAATAATGTGACCCCAAAGCCTGAAAATGCAAATAAAACCCCAAATGGATATTCTAAAACCCACAATTACTAGATCTGCATTACACGTAAAGTTCTCTATGCCATGGCAATGTCATTGTTAGAAATGTATCTCTTTAAAATGATACTTTATGACACATTCCACACTCAATGCAGAAAATATACACTTGGCATTAAAGCCTTGTCAGAAAGTAAACATGGAGATTTGGTATAATCTTGGATTTGTATTGTCAGATAGATCCACGACCTATTATTCCTTATCATGACTGATGGTAATGTATCATTTGCTGATGGAATCCACAATCGGCTGCAAAAAAAAAAAAAAAAAGAATAAATGTCCTTCTCTCTGCAGAGTGACAGCTGGGATAATGAGTTTGGGAAAGTATATAAACCCTGAGTCCACAACCCCAGGTGCTGCGATATATTCAGCGGCTGTCAAAACCGCAACCCTTGCCAATATCCCCGGTGATGAGAGGACGCGTGTCGATATGACAAGCCAATAAGAAGGTCAAATGAATGCAGGACAATTCCATCATCCTGGATGTCATCAGTGGTTCCTGTGCATGGGGGATACCGGAAACGCTTGCGTCAGCCTATGAGTGGATAGACGCGCAACATGAAGTTATAATGAATACATTCCCCGGTGTGATACGTGATTCATTCTAGAAGAGGTTCATGTTTTAGACCTTCTAACAATTGCAATCAGACGATGTTCTAGCTTACAACGTGATACCTCCTACGGATCAGATAAAAACTGTAAATTATTCTTCTGATTGACGAAATCAATGAAGTTCTGATTGACAGCAAAGAGCGGTAAATAATACCAGCCAGCGGCAAATTGCTAAGGGATCTCATGGCCTAATAATTAGATGGATGATAGACTCCGGCTTCCAACCCACAGCCCTGTCTGCCGCTCCGATCATCTCTTTGCAGAAAGAAGCAGAACTTTTAGAAACATACAGATGCTGCGCAGGCTTTGAAGTAATTAAACAACGTTGTTTGTTTTTTTCTCAATATTTCGTCTTGCTGTCTGAATGCCAGCATTTCAATAAAATTAAAGCTTGTGTATCTCCAAGGATGATTTGCCATGTACAGAATGCTGCCTGCTGCAGTCAATTTGAAGTATTAAAATTTGATAACTCTTTAATCACTTTATTTAATGAGATAGAAACAGCATGAGAAAGGGAAATCCATCATGTCAGTTCAAGTACCTGGCTGTCTTCCTGCTGCGCATATTTAACATGACACCAACTCCAAAAGCCCCCCCCCCTTTAAGAGGCATCTGTTGAACGAACCGATTCTTTATTCCTCCTCGAACGTTTGATTTCCCTCAAGAATTTCAGTCAAGCTAGTGGTGTTTTGAAAATGTCTTCCCCCTACTTAGTGATACAGTAAAAAGCCATCGCTGTGAAAGCAACTCACGGGCAACCGCATGGGAGTATTCCCAATAACACAATTCAACCCAAGAATTCAGTCATCAATGCGAGGACGAAGCAACCTATCGCCTGGTTCTACTGACCATGGACCAGCTCAACCTAAATGATGAATGTTTCTAAGGACATCATCACCAGCAAACATTTCTTCATCTAGAGCCAATGTTGTCTTCTGGCTAAACAATCTAGACAACCAGGGATTCTATTCTAGAACACTGCTAACACTGTAAACGTCCCGGGGTGTCATTTGATCACTAGATTCTAGGTTGTTACAACTTTTCCTAGAAATCCTCAAGGGACTGGGGGGTGATATTTTATGGAAATATCCCTGCAGATCTCGGCGTACATGTCAAAGTTTGAGTAGAATGTCAGTGTGAGTCCTTGCTATGCTTCGATACCCCAATTACCTTGAATCAGCGCTGGTAACATATGCTCTGCTTGAAGACTGCAAATTAGTGTTTTTTTAAATCAAAAGAAGCAGGAAGGAGTCCAACTTCCAAATAATCATTTTCTGCAATATTTAGGAAGATATATATCTGTTAGAGGCCGCCTCCTATCTGATTCAGTCATTAGAATTCAGCCCAGAGCTCGTTCCTACTGTGAATTTTGCATGGAAATCAGCAAGGAGTCAAATTCTAATGCGCAGACATCTGGCAGAGAAAACATAATCCAAAATATTGGGCATTAGTGAACCCTTCAGCTTACACTATGGATGGGAAAAGGCAGGAGGACCAAAACAAGCTGGAAATGCACAGGAATGCATTTCTTGTCCTGAGGTTCGGCTGCTGGTGTTCTATGATGTATTGCAAGGTTTAATGAAATGATTAGAAATGTCAAGAAATTATTAAGGAAAATGGACAACTGAACAGCAGCCAAATGGACATTAACGAGATAAAAAGCTTGTAATATCAGAAATGGTCTTGTTTGAGAGTTGTGTTTGCTCGGTATACTTGAAAGATGGTTTGGATCTTTTGGACAGATAATTCTCAATCAGTGCTTAGATGACTCGGACTTGGCGAGGAATCAAGACAAAGGATCTTAATGTTTTAAAACACTGCGGAGCGCCCACTTCTGCATTACGGCGGCTGATGCATTGGAACAGGCAGGTGCCGCAAAGCCGTAAGGATTTGATTGTCTCCCTAAGTTTAATTGATGGTTTCTTTTATAGGCAAAGCGTATATCACATACATAAAACCCTCTCTGCCATTCCGTTATTAATGAGTTCTCCGGGCTGCGTGGCTGAACCACACAGACGAGAGGTGACTGAAGTTTTTAATCTCACGTTACCCTGTGCAGGATTTAATAGGAAACAAAGGTAACGGGGATGAAGAATAACGGAAAAACAGAGAGAAAAGAGAAACCTGCTGGAGGAGCAGCGGGAATAAAAAGTGCCACCTTCCGCAACACTCCACGGCTAGGAAAAAGGTTCACAAATGATTTACAACAATGAATTCATGATTCTTGAAATAAAATCACGTGACAGGAGTAACTATGCTCCTGGAAATCTGCTAATATATAATTTAAATACAATATCACTAACATTTTGTCTCACAAATCCTGTTTGGAAAAGCAGAGAGATGCAAAGCTAGCTATCACTCTGCCTCAGCCATCATCACAAACCATGCTAATTGAAGAATTGAAATAACAGATAGTGTGTGTAAAATAATCGCACTCGCGCAATTAAAACATTGTATTCTTTATCAACTAACACTTACTGATAGCAGTTTCCAATTAGTTTATTCTTTCTCAGTAATTATCTGTAAATAACCTTGTATCGAAATACATTACGCCTCGTGGTACAAGCAGATATTCTAGTTACCCTCGGTTACCCAAGTATTTGTCCTCGAGGACACCCAACATGATCACCTGAGCACAGGTAGATCAATAATTACTCCGACAGAGCCCCGTGTGTCACACACGCTTCTGGGAGCCAACTAATTTCAGGGATTTTAATAATAAATTCCCCATTGGAAATAACAGATTATGACGATGTTTCAATCATCTCTTTAGGCCAATATAGACAGTATGAGCTTATTGCAGAAAGATGGGGAGCCAACGCAAAACCCCTAACGATATTACCTATGAGCTGTTGGCCGTGCACAAAAAAGACTTGAAGGTTTAAGTTAAGTAACATTGTCCTGGTTCTTTTCGAGGCACGCCGTAAATTGTGTTGTTCTGTTATACAGGCGATAACGATAACTCTTTAGACAGAAGTAAGCCAGTGGCGTAGTGCGAAGATGTACAAGCTTTGACAGAATTAAGTATACATGTCATGGTTGGGAGAACTGTCCTTCATGTTGTCGGCCAGAAATATATTGTAACTAAGGCATTACAGCACAATTTATGGGCATTTCGGGTGAGGTGGGAGCTATAGGGGTAGAGAGTGCCCATTTATTCTTTGTTCTAGAATAGCTAAACTTGGCCTAATATGAATGACCTTATTTTGGGGCATCCTATAATATTTTCATTGAAATGTCATCTTCCCTAAGTAAGCTTCTTCATACAGATTTAGTACCCTGTAGAAAACTATCCAGGCGTTTGTCTGAGGGATACGCGGACAGCCCGCTGAAGTGTGCCATTGTGGCACCGTCGTAGGACACATAATGACACAATAAATCATTCTATCATAACAAAGACTGGCACAGCCTGGGGTTTATGCTGCAAATATTCCCCGGATAACAAACATGTAGAGAAATTTAAGTTGAGCAGAAAAGTCAAAACATGGAAAGAAAACAGCTTACAGATACATTCGTCATCCATGTAACTCATAAAGGGCTTTAAGTCAGTTTAGACAACGCTCTGGAGGGGAAAGCGTGTCTGTATTACCCTGTACCTGGAACACACAGCCAAAGTAAGCATCTACATGTATGTATTACATGTGCATGAGGGTAATACAAGAGTGGGCTCCGTGCTTTGGGCTTGTAAGGGATGTTCATGGTCTAGTTGGGCTGAAGAGGTTACTCTTATCAGTGAGACGACATGCAAGACTTGGTATTAGACTGACAACAAATACAAAGTTAATTAGTAGAGTTAATTAGCAAAACAAAATTCAAGAGATGACGTGTATCGGGAGCCAATGCAAAAAAAGCCACCCAAGTGCTTCCTACTGATAATCAAATAATCCAAGTAACTTTTCAGCGAATGCTCCTTGGCAACGAAGCGGAGGTCACATGAAGTTGGTGGCTTTTACCAAAAGCACGGCTTAAAACAAGGACATCCGGGATGGGGGTTTTATGTCTCTATGAACCACGTGTAGAATACAATGTAGCAAAGGGATCACTGCTCAGAACGAATGAGTAAACCCATCTTACACGAAAAACCTTTCTGTTTCCAGGAATATTTATGCTCTGAAACACATTCACTTTAGTTCACAAGGGTGAGAAAATAGATGGTGTAATTGGGTCTGGTTTTCATCAGATGTCCTTGATGTTTAGTAACTATGAAGGTCACTAATAAGCATACAGCAGAAGAGAAAATGTATAGCCTTTAGGTAACCTAACATACAGGCGAGACCAAACAGATTTGTTCGGAGTAAAAGGGCAACTCTGATCCGAAAGCTCACGCCGAATGTGAATTGTGAAACGTTGACGTCCCGCTGAGCTTCATGTTAAAGCAACGCAGCCGTGACACAGTATTTCAGGCTCAACGGATATTGTAAATAACTAATACGCTGGTTGGGAAAAGGGAGGCATGCTGAAAAAATGTGCGAGAATATGATAGTCAAACACAAGGAAAAGCTTGTGCCATCCCCGGCTTTGGAGCTGGAATCGCCCTCCCTCTGCCTCTCGCTGTGCCGGATTTAATGCTACCCTTGGCTTTTTCTCAGGCCGGTTTGATTTATAAACGCTCATTTAGAAAGCTGGCAGCCGGCTCTTACAGTAGACCAAACGGTAGGCTGCAACCGGAAATATGGCAAGAACTGCAGTGTGTAAAGGCGTCTAAAATGCAGAGAACATTAACGTTTCTCTCCCGCGATTGATTTTCAGAAGTTTGGGGTGGGAAAAAAATCCTATAAAGTATTAGTTTGAACCTGCGCTCCACAAACAGCCACTTTATCATGGCTAACACATTCTGAATATGCTTCACTACATCAACTACCAGCCAAGGCATTAGCTGAATCAGAGGGTTCCAGTTCATTGGCACCTTAATCGTCTCAGACTCTAGAGGCTCTTGAAACAGCAGAAATTTGTGCAGTCGTTTGTCGGGAATAGGCTAAAAAAAATAAATAAATAAGGCACGGCTCAACGAATTCAGGAACGGCTAATTTATTTTTTACATTTCCCCCTTTTTTTCTTTGTAATTAAAGTGGTCACAGTGGAGTGTGCGGGTTACGAAAAGCACGACGTTTTCACCACCAAATCTCAATGTCACTCTGTAATCTCATCCAATTCGGGCGTTTAATTCAGAATTTACATTAGCGAGCCTTTTAAATGTTGCTTGTTCAACGCCGTAGCTCATCTTTACACTAAATTACGTTGGCTGCAGGAGGTGATATTCTGTGGTCATTTGTCTATGTATCTGTAGATGCATGAAATGCTTATTAGGCATGCTGCTTCCAGGGAATTAGCTTCAAAAAATGACGGCGAAATGACTTTTTCAAGGTCGTTGCTTATGGCATTAGAACCGGGATTGTCTCTGCTCCGTTAACGAGGTCCGTGTGGTTAATCCAATCCCGATCGCACATCAGCTTTACCTCCGCTGCCTAAGGGTTAAACTAAGAAAAAAAAACGTGTTTCCCCGTTTACTGTCATTTCAAAGTAAATTGGAAATGCATCAACAAAAGGAAATTCTAGCGTTGGCAAAAATTCTTAAGATGGATGTCTGGAGGGTAGACATCTCTGAGCCAGCTATCAGCCAAAAACATTTTTCAAAATGGTCCTCAGCAAAATGCGATTCAAAAGCTGTGTTTTATGCAGTAAATGTAGGCGTCCTAAACTGCCATGGACCAGGGCAATGCGGGAAGGTAATAAAATGTTCCGGAAGAGTCTCCAGCTCAGGTAAAAGTCACACAGACAATGAGAGGAGGCAGCTGTCTCGAGCTTTGCTACATCGCACAATACACAGCATTCCGATTATTAATCTCAGCCTTCTACGTGGCACGCTGTCCTCCCGTTGGGCTTCAATACTGTTCACTTGCCGTCTAGTTTTGTGCGATGTCCTTCTAGCCACACGTTGAGTTGGCTGTTTATAAAGTATCACTTTTCTTAACCAGCATAGTTTCCAACTAAAGGGATTTTTCTGCATCTTAAGAAATTTCGATCTATGAGCCGTTGCAGGGTTCCTTGTGTCTACTAATATGTAATGACCCAAATTATACCAAATGCCAGCTTTCTTAGATGTGGCCGATACACAGCGAGTAAAATAATCATCCGCTACGCAGATACATTGTTCCCACTATTTGCATGTTCTGTGCTTAGTTTACTCTGCAGGAATAAACATATATTTAAAAACCCTGTGAAAAAGAGACAGCCCTTATGTGTCCGTCATCAATTTCCAGTTCCAGTCCTCCACAGCGAGAAGTAAAGCTTTTCAGAGTTTCCCGGGGTAACGCTTAATTAACTCGGAACAGATAATTACAGAGAAATCTTGCTTTTGACGCGTGTTGACTTGGCCAAGAAGCCTTGATGTCTCTTCATGTGACAAACATATCATGTTTATGAGCGGGTCCTGTTCACCAGCCGAAGTGAGAGGTGTGAGCACCTTCAAATATCATTAAGGATCTGAACATCATCCTTATGAATTCTCCAGCCATCAAATACATCTGTCACCGCACACGGCCTGCTTTGATTGAAGACGTTCCTCACCGAGTTAAAAAGATTTATGCGCATCGCTCCTCAAGTCCCCGTAAAAGTTTCTGGTTATAAATTTAGGTTTGATTTCGAGACCTTCCTTTAATACTTTAATGCAAGTGGATATTTCATGGCCCTTTTCTTTTCTGGATTAAGCAGTCCCAATGAACTCTCTCTCTTCAAATTCTCATTATACCACCAGCGAAACTTTCCATCCACTGCTTTGAATTTGAAAATCAGAATTATTTATAACCTTCCTAATGTTCAAGAGAGAGGTCAGAAATAACATCTCATTTTCATATAACTAAAAGACCTTTCCGAAACGTTCGCCTTTGCAATGAGATTCACTTCTGCCGCCCCTGCTTTTTCTTCTTTTCAAGGAAATGTTCCTCTTTCCATGGCAATAAAATTGATACGATTTACTCAATTCACAATAACTAATATTAAGCCGAAGATCCTGGGCATGGAGAGGAGCCGGGGAGCATTCGCTGTGCGGATTCAGCGGAATGGCGGAAAGTCTTTATTCTATCAAAAAAAAACAGGTAATGATCAAAAATCATGAGGGAATAAGGCGACTCTTGGACGGTGAATAATAAACGTTTAAAACAATGTTTGGTGATATAATACCGTGCTGGCTTCCATATGGTTTTGCAAATACCGTGCTGGCTTCCCAACAAATAATCACATTTACTACCCTACCAGGCATAATGTGCTTGCTACCCGTTAGCGGAATATCCAGTATCTCCTAGTAGGTGTGTTTAAGGATTTGGTGGCAGCTCTGACTATAAGATTATGATGATAAACCAGTGGGGAAGAGATTGTTCTGATAGCTCAGCCGGCAATACGATTGCTACGCTGCTCGGCTCCTCATCTTTCAGTTAAAGGGACCGAAGGCCGTTGAGCAAATGGAGTAAATAAAGATATTTATTCTCTGATGTTTTTGGATTTTTTTTTTGTACATAGAGGCTTATGCCCGTTCTCTGAGACGGCACCTTAAGGTCGCTTCACAGGCCGGCATGGAGCTGTTTTATGGGTGTCCGCAGGGGTTCTTTATTGGAACACAGAATATCAGAGGGTGCATTGCACCATTTATCTCCCAGCAAAGCTCTGAATGTATCTGATGTGAGGCTGTGGTCTGGCTGAACACAGGCGACATCTACTACGGGTCACTTATTCTTTTATTTCAAGTCTTTTATTGTTTGGAAGCAGCATTACACAGAGTAGGCGTCTTCTCCAATATGCACGCCTGGTAAAACCAGGTCGGCTGACCTAAACGGGAGCTGACATCGTATAATCTTGCGGTATATTATTACGCGGAAGCAAACAACGAAATATGAGGACTCCGAGGCCTTTAGCAATTCATTACGCCGCGCTCAGAAAGGTGAAAGTTGTTTCCAACTGTATTATTCTGCCAGGCAGCTTCAGATAGATATTTTGATGAATTGCTTCTGTAAAATAATATAGCTTGACATGAAATTCAGTCACTGGGGAAAAAAAAAATATCAGATTTTCTTTTCTTTTTTTCCCACCTTGGATTTTTTTTTATTGCTGTTCTGTGCGGGACCCCTCCGTAGCGAATTGGGGGAAGGCAGCAGAAAGGTTTGTAATTTATCTGTCACCCCTCGCCGTTCCCTAAAACTCTAGAATGTGGAATAAGAGGCAGCAGTCTTGACGCGTCGGTAATGGAGTTATGTTATCTGTTGGTCTTCTATAGTTCCAACTGGGAATTATTTTAAATCAAGCTAACATTTTCAAAGTTTCAAAGCTTCAAGGCAGCAGGGAGCAGCCTCTTTAAGCCTCAGTGCACCTTGAGATTGCTTTTGTCTGGGCACAATATCTTATTATCTGTGCTGCGACTAGATGTGTTACCTGCCGTGACCTTTCTTTGTTCTACTTAGGATAAAGTATGTATTCACAGGTGCCGTGTGTGGTTGTATTGCTGTATTTTCTTTTTTTTTTTCTTTTTACTTTAGAGACGTAATCCAAGATTCGGAATCTACAGGTCAATTCATTTCTTATGATGTCATAAAGCATGCGTTGGAACGTTTTGCAAAAATATCTTTAAAAAAAAAAATAGAACCCTCTAAAAAATTAAATGCATTTTTTGATATGTTATTGAAAGAGAAATCATTACCTAAAAATGAAACCGAGGCAACGCCTCACCTGCCCCAGAGACAGTCAGTATCGAGAGTGTCTGGTGCATTGTTACAGACATCCCTGGGAACTCTTCAGGTGTGACCCGGAGTCTCCGGGTGAAGCCCTGCTTCCCCGGGTCTCAGAGACAGTTCCTTCTTTGTCCGGGTAGAGGAACAGCATGTGGCCACTCCCCCTTCCCACCCACTTTTATGTACTCTCCTCCCACTAAAGGCTCTCTAGAGCTAATAGCTAGTCCCCAAGAAGCTCCGGGCAGCCTACCCAGGATAAATTCCCAGGCACGCTATAAATCCCCACTTACTCCTCCAACTCCTGAGATCCACAGACATACCGACACACGACCAAACTGGCCATCTGGCACACCGGGCAAATGCCACACACTCACCCATTGGCCGAACTTATGTCATCAGGTGGCCACCGGCCTTAAAGTCACTAACAGTCTGTCCGTGCTGTCACACGATTACTTAAAAACCAAGGACTAGGGAACGGTAATATCTTCATATGTGCAACTTTCTGCCGGAAAATTCCTAGCGATTATTTTAAATAAAGTATAATATCAATGCAGGCGACAGAAAAGAACAAATAGGTTAAACATTTACTTTTTTTCCACCTGAATTATGTAGAAACGGGCCTTACTGATAGCAGCTGCCTTCACACTGTAACGGCGGGATTTATCATTAGTAGATAGAATACAGTAATAACGTTCAAGGGACGCATCTGGGTTTTGCTTGAAAAATTGATGGAACAATTACAGAACTGATGATCACCAGATATAACTTTACGAGCTTGATCCTGCTTTATGGATATTTGCGGTATTTACATTTATTGATAATTTCTGCGCACATCTTTAAATTACCTCTTTCTATTGCATTTCTAAGAATGTGCTCGGAATCGAGATTAAAGGCATGTTATTATTCAATTACTGTGAGTGTATTTCCACGGGGATGGATTGAATGGTACTTTTCTAAATCGTAATGACATTATTCATTGTTGATCTGACGGAGCGCCAAGAAAACTTCAGATGTGGAGGAAAGCTGCATGTTAATGTATGTTGATTTATTTAGTTCACGCTAGAACCTCCTCACTTGGATTGTTCTCATAAAATTCGTCAGCACATATTGACATCTGTCCACCAATTCCATCCATTAGTCAACATCTCAGAATGATAAACATTGACACTGCTTGGCGTCCCACCTAACTTTATTATAAACCATGAAACAATGTGACATCTAATAGACTGGGTACGGTCACTGAGTGATGCATGTCACAAACCGAGAGAAATTACTTCTTCATAAACTGTCATCTGTGCCTCCCGTAATATATGCGTTTAACGCTTATAAACAGAATATATTGTTAGCGTCCACACAAATGCCAATCAGTAGCTATATTCTTAGTTTGATGTTACTTTCACTTTGGTTAAAAGCAAATTACAATTTCTATGAAATTCAAAATTCTAAATATAGAACTTTAAAGATCCAGGAATAGCCTATGTAACTTTGTTAAACCTAGAATAATATATATATATATATATATATATATATAATACATTTTTATACATTCTAAAAAAAGTTAATTGTTGATTTTCCTATTGGTGCTCGAAAATGCAACTTTTTTATGTTTACATTTTTGTTTTGCCGCAGAATGTTTTATGTAATTTTGCGACAGTTATCAGAATAGTTGACGTTGTGTAATATAACCTGGCTAAAATAACCTAGGGCAGACTGTTGGCATGGCAACATCTTTCTAATGTCTCTATATTTTAAAAAACTACTAGAAACAGGGGAAAAAAGTGCTTCAAGGAAAGTGGAAATAAATGAATTACTGATACATTTAACTTATTTGTTAAATTGTGAGGCCGTACAGAATGTTAGAAGACAAAGCTTGATGTGATTGTTCCTATTGTAATCATATCAACACTAGGGTGTTCAGGAGTCTCTCCCGATCGGCTGAGACCTCAGAATTATCATTCCGGGGTTAAGGCAGCCCATTGCGGGACTGTCCCGGGGATTCCGGGACATGTGGCACGCTATATGGGGAGTGTCACTGTGAGTGACTATGATAAGTATACTAAGGTGACCCGACGCAGCCGAGCCTGGGGAAAAAATATAAGCGATCAGGTTCTCTTATATTTAAGGATGGAAAAAAACATGTTTATGCTTCAGAGACACTTGTTTTCTTTGCACACATGGTGGATTGTATTTGAAATATTTGTTTCTCTTAATTTTCCATTAAACAGCAACCCGGGTTCGCTAAAGAAAAGTAAAGCGGATTTAACATTGTTCTTTTATTATTGCGCCAAGTAAAGAAGGGCAAAGTAATTAGAATTACATGTTTGCAGTTTGCTCTAGTTTAGCAGTTTCCGCGTGGCACTTTATAATAAATTATAGGGTTACGCGTACTAAGCTGCTAAGCTGGAAATCACTTTACATTGAATTCAAAGAGAGAGGAGCTGATTTGTTTGTGATAGAATTGTGTTTTGGCAATTTAAATGCAGAGCTTTTAAAATAGGTTATTGTTTATTTAAAGTACTTCTATTAAGACACAAATATTATAATAAAATGTTCGGGCACGCCGACAGTTATGTTAAACTAATGTTTGTGGCTTGATTAAGGGTACCTAATATATATTTTTTTTCATAAAAGCAGTGTTTGTTACAGAATACATGGTATTTTAATATGTGTTAATTATAATGGAACAAAATAGCAGGTTTAGAAGCTGCCGTTCCATGCGTCGTTGGAAAATTGCTTCATCGTTTGGAGGCAGAAACTTTAAAAGTGTAGAAAGTTAGTAGTGTGCTCCAATAATGGCTGGATTGGCTTTATTTATCCATGCTATCATGGAAACTTAGGGCATGGACATCCACGACTAAGGCTCCTGTCGGGCCATGTTGCTATGCTGATACTTGTAGAAGTAAGTCACTGAATAAGCAGATAAGACTCTAGTGATTAACTTTTATTGCCCTTCCTACATACAATAAATATTTGAAATGGTTTAGCAGGTGAAACCTCTTCTGTGCTGCTGCATCCTGCAGTATGGAGAGCTAAAAGCGTCGCTGCCTCTGCGTGACGGAATGGATCACAGGCTCATATATCATAATGTTACATAAAGCTTTATGGAGACTGTCGGAGTAATAGAAGAGTCACCCAGAAGAGTCGCTAACTTTTTTAAGCACCCGATATATTTATATTCACATTCTACTGGTCTTCTGTGAATTCTTTAAACAAACCTTTTGCGAAGACAAAGGAAACGTACGTCTCTTTAAGGAAAATACAGAAGATTGATTCCTTTTGCTCGGTGACATTGTAAGCTACTTGAAAACTCAAATATAATGCACTTAATGAATAAAACGGATCTACCAAGCATAGAAAACCACGGTCAACCACACACACGCATATGATCAGTAAGCCACAGGTTCCCAGCAAGCTCATTTTAATTCCAACCTACTGCTTCCTACAACGGTCCCTAATAAACTACTATGGAGGCATTCCATTGAATTATAGGATAAATATCACATAAACTACATATAACTACATATAATATATATATATATATATATATATATATATATATATATATATTTAAACCTCTGTCTATGGTTTGTGCTGCAGTTTGTTATTTCTGCAATAAAACTGGTACAAAAATTACACCTTAATGACAGTATGTTTAAATACGGTTTAAGAAAAAAAAATTGTTTTTCTGATTCATTTATTCAAGAAATACAGTTTTGTCACAAACGCTAATTAAAACGGCAAGAAAAATTACTGCTGTGTAGTTGTAAGCAGTTTCTTTTGATGTATGGGACAATTATAATTGGATATAACCTGTGTGAGAAACAGAAGTTGTATCCAGTTTTACCATATAAAAAGTCACCAGTGGTTTAGTTGTTTTCAACTGCAAAAGGAAAAATGCTCACAAATTGGGTGGCATCTTGTTAAGAGTAGGGCAGACCAACAAAACCATTAAGAGCACATAGACAGAAATGCCCCCTGTCCTGTAGTTGCCCTGGTCTGCCAGTGTGCATTATCTCAATCACAGATGTATTGCTTGGTTACCACACCAGGGTAACAGTAACAGACTGATATTTGCCAAGAAGCTGGTCTCAGTACCCTACAGATATCAAAGGGAACTATTTTCTTTTAACCCTCGATGCCAGATGCTTGGGTACACCCAGGATGACCTCAGAAAAGTCAACCACTTGTTTAGACCAAGCTTTCATGGTATAGGGTCAATCTAGAACTATACAAAGAACAACAGATACAAGACGGAACCTTTTACCATTTCTCCATTAATAGGCTTATTCTAATCTCTAGCCACAATATAATCATACATTCTGTCCTTAATTAATCTTTTCACGATTCCACCCTGTATTCCAGGCTCCTGTATTATTTATAATAACTGTGCTGTCATTTCCACTTTCCGCCTGTAGTGGCCGCTCTACATACTTTGGAATTCTTGCTCCATTCTGATGGAGTCAGCTGGTCTCGTTATGTTGAGCAGCCCTTTAAATACCTGCTGCTTATTACAGACGGGGACTTTGTGTTGGGTTTATGCCTTGTGGTTGTGACCTGCTTGATCTGGTTCTCTGTTTGGCTTTTTTTCTCTTCCTTCTGTTGCTCCTCTTGGCTGGTGTTTTCTATCTGAGGGTAACAATGCCTTGAGGGATATCCAGCCAAATTGGCATGTGCCAAGGGCCCCGCCTGAAGTATTCAAGCCGAGCGCCCTGTCCGAGGGCTATATCCAGCCTTGAGTGTACCTACCAGTCCCGTTTATAATTGCCACCCCCGTGTGTTTCATTTAGCCTATCTGTACCGTCATGTTATTTGTCATGCATCGTTGGGTACAAACATAGTCCAGCCTTTCCCCTGCAGCGAGGCTCCCTCCCTGACCCCCTCGCTCGGGTTGTGACAATCTTTTAAGCATTTCCGACCATAGATCACCACCCTAGGAGCCATACAGTACATCTGACTCAATCGAAGCCAGGTGTTAGAATAGCTTAAATGTTTTATGCTAAATACGTACAAATTAAAAATCAAGCACACAGCATAAAAAGGACTATTGTTCTGAAGATTCAGTTTATGAATATTTTGATGTAAGTACAGAATATGTCTTCCTAATCATGTGCGATGACAGAAAGGATTGTAGGTTACAATTATTTATAGAATGTAATATTTGAGAAATATGCAAATACAGTAAGAAATCTAGACGGGCAGCCTGTATTTAATATGCCACTTTAAAAGCCGTTAATGTGTTGTGGTGTTCCGTACTTTTTAAATGCAAATAAAACTGACATTACTCTTGTAACATTTTACAGTCGATGTTACGGGAGAGAAAATGGCTTTGACAATATAGATTTGAAAAATTGTCTCTCCTATTCAGAATTCATGAATGACACCATCGCGTGATACATCAAATATACAGCTAGGTTTATATCAAACTAGATTTTGGACAGTATAATGGAGATTGTTTGGTTTATAGATCGTACAAAGCAAATTCATAGTTTTATCATTGCCTTGGGCACATCTGCTGATATTTTTTTTGCCATGTGCATACCTCTTCTGCTACAGATGGATAATATGACCTTCTAGCTCTCACATTGATCAGAGCAGATCAAGTCTGCTACCTTAAATTAGACTGTGCAGAATATTATTATTATTTATTGCATTATATAGCGTCATCATAGTCCGCAGCGCTGTACAGCGGGTAAACAGGACATTACAAGTAGTGTTTGACAAACAGCTTACAATCTAGGAGTTTGTGAATATTACTTTACAGGTAAGAGTGTCAGTCTTAGTGATGGACAAGTCCCAGCAGTCAGTGGAGATGAAAAGAGATTTCAATCTCAAAAAGGCACGGTACCTCCTAAAGAAGGACATTCGAGAGGTATGATATATCATTCCTCTGGCATTACCAAAACATGTCTGATCCTATATGGGACGCGGAAGAATCCCAGGGTGGAGACCCAGTGCTGATGGAACCTGGTGACCGGTCCGATCGAACTCCCATACTTTAATGACTGAGCTATAAAGGCAAATTCAGAAGAAAGGGCTCAAGAGGAACTGTGCCCCTTCATAATGTGCCAAAAATACATTAAGAATAAGGGTAGGTTTACTGCAAGTCTTATATCAGATTGACAACTCCTCCAATTAGATAACAAAAGTGAACCTGCGCTCTTTATTCAGTGCGGTGGCTGTTATATACACAGATTGCCATAGCAGGTAGATCAGCGTCAGTGTAGCGTTATTACCCCACGTCAGCGCCAGCATTGCACTTATGTACCGGAATGATACCCCTTCTAACATAATGATACCCCATCTTCTCTGTGATGGAAAGGTCTTACTAACAGTTAAGACAAGTCAGCTCCCCATACCCTGTGTTGTCAATGATAGACAGTCTTACTTCTCTCCTTCCGAGGAACGTGAAACTGCGATGGGAAAATGCCCTCTTTCGCCACTTTAACCTGATCCGCTGTCTCTCGCTCCTATCTCCTGTGTGGTGGCTGTCACTGATGATTTATGCATGTAGCAATTAAAGGGGAGAGGAGATCTCCCCACAGATACTTTTTAGCTCTGCTTTCTGATTTCTCTTACAGGAAAAATTTAGCAATAGCCTTCCATGCAGCCTTTAAAATCATTCGACTTATGCATTGCTGGCTAGCTTTTAATACAGTGTGAATGGAAGAAGATCCATTTGTAGTGCATGATATATCCATCTATAAATCTAACCCATGGTTATGAGGACTGTATGTATGGAAAGAAGAACTTGGCGTGTACCTTCATCTCTGGTCAACAAAAGTAGGTTGACTTGGGGAGCTAAAGAAAGCCATGCTGGTTTACCTCGCTGGCTCGATTAAAACTATCCACACCGCAAGGGATATTTAGTGGTCCAGTTGTGTAAGAGCACCATTGGAACCAAAACCTTTTATTAAGTTTTCCAGGAAATGTCACATACAACATTGTAACTTACATCTATCATATGCCAATGAGACCCTCCCCGTAGCATACAACATTCATTTTATCCTACAACACATATCGGATCATATGATTCCTTGTAGCATTCCATACTTACATTAGAAATGATTGACCCGATCTATTAGGATTTTGATATTAATACCCAGGCTTGAACATATACGTACATACCATGTACAATGGGGATACTAGTTGGGACAACAACGAGCTCCTAGCTTGAGATAAATGCAAACCCCCAAAACAGCTTGCAGTTCTTTATTTGCATTCTGCTTGCTCGCATAACATTTTTAATAGAAAAGATAAACCAAGAAGGCAAAGGCCCATTAGTAAAGTAACAGGCTTCCAATTCTATGATTTCATTTGATTCCATCACCACCCAATATAGAGGGCATAGCAATCACCCTCTCCTAACACGTAAAACAATACTCAAGGACTCACTTTACTATGGAAACCCTGCAGACATGAATACCAATGATTTAACATAATTATAATAAAATAAAAGTTTAAAAGAGAAATTTGCAGTAACTTTCACTAAATGTCACATTCCTCGGCAAATTGCCTATTTTGTGACTAAAAATAAATATATAATAATAAAATGAAAAATAAATATAAAACAGCATGAACTGTTACAGTGCAGCTTAGAACAAACAGCAGAAAGACGTTTGAATGCTATTTAAGATTCATTAACTGCAAAGTTCACGTTCAGATGCGCTCGCCAGCCAGGTAAATGTGTTTTCGGATGAAATAAAAAGGACCATCTGTGACCTATAGTGTTGTAAAGTAAGGATTGTGAAGAGAAACCAATGTTCTCAAGCAAAATAAGTAACCAAGTAGAATAAGTAAAGAGGGACATTAAAATGTTTGCGGGGTTTAGGAGTCAGACAGGCAATTGCATGTTCCAGATTTTTAGGCACCAAGAAGGCTTTCACCAATAGGTTAGGCTATGAAAGTAACATCGCAAGATGTAACTGTTTTAGGACCTGGCTATCAGTGGACAAGATCATTAGGTTCTTAAATGGAACAGTCTTCCAAAAAGCGGTAGTGGCTAATACTTAGGTAATTTAAGCATGCCTGGGATACGCATGTGGCTCCTGAATCTAAGACCAGACCAACAACTGATTAAGGTCTGGGTCTATACATCCGGAAGAATGTTTCTATGTAAGACACCGACAATATCTGCAATTTAAAAGATGTCTAAAACCTCAGTTTGTAGCCTTTTCTCCATTCACAGGGAGCTGTCTATGGTGTCCTCCTTAGGGTCGATAACTGTCTACCTTCCAGCAGCTACGTCTAAAAACTGGAAATAAGGGAAAGAAACACTGGTCGCAAACCAACACAATCAGGAAACACAAGATCGTAGCAAAAATAATGAGTATCCTTGAAAAGTTGAACAATGGAAAAAAATCTAATTGAATTAACAATGTATCATTAAAAATGTTTTGCATCTGTTTTGGCTGAATAAATTAAAACAGATAACAAAATCAAAAGAACTAGTGTTGGGAACATATGTTTTTATTAAAAAAATAAAAATAAAAGGCAAATGCTAATTTCAATAAATGTAAACTCCGCGGTTTTGCTTAATTAAATTACAGTTTGCGGAGATGACTTAATGACGCCCCCCTGGGATTTTAATGTGTTGTTCTGACACACTGGGGACCGTGTCTGCCATTCCTTCTAGGAGTGATACAATGTTGCTTAGCTTCAGTCGTATTCCCAGAACAAAGGTCGGAAACACGCCGCATCCTATAGAAACCTGCAATGATTTTCCCAGGACCCTCAGGCATTAAGCAGAAAGCGGCTATTTCCCTGTACCAGATGTTATCTCGAGAAAACGAGAAGCACTATAGATGCAGAGGATCAATAAAGCTCAGCAGCAGACTGCGGTTATAAGCATCGCCGTTGTTAATCACGCTGGGGATGTTGGCATTGACGCGTTTCGTGCTTTATAGGGGGCTTAAAAATAATTTAGGATCTCCTTTTTTTTTTTTTTTTTTAAACTAAAAAACATTCTGCTGCTTGTACCGTCTCGGCTTTGCACTGTTCTACATTCAGCATCTTGAGAAGTAATCATGGACTTTAAAGATTCACAGGGGGTGTAACTACTGCAGGACCCGACCTTTCAGTAGTTTTACATTTTTCACGATGTGGGCGAAACGGGTGTTGGAGATGACCTTTACACGTCACCATTTGATTTATGTGCATGATATTGTCTTTCGGACAATGTAAGCATGCATCTGGTTATGCTATTTCATGTAATTAGAAGTCCGCAGAGTTCCCTTTCTGTACAAGGAATAAGTCTTTGAGGTGTAGAAGCGGAGAGGGGTCGGGTTTAAATAAACCCCATGCCCCAGACATATATTTATTTACTAGCTGCTTATAAAATCCACAATGTCGCACAGAGCACGTAGCGTGTGGTCAGTGGAACATATTTATTAAGAGGTATTCTTAACGTGTCACAATCGCCATGGAAACCAATGAGAAAGGGTTCTCGCTGATCCACAGCAGATTGATCCGCAATTAACGTTATGTGTCGGAAAGAAGTCACAGTGTGTGTTTTTTGTGTTATTAACACTTATGTTACGGAACTGTTCGGAAATTAATGTAAGGTTATATCTAGCCGCCAGTTCTTCTAACAGACCAGCCACGCATGTTTAAGCCCCGACTCGGAAAAGAAAAGTAACCCCTTACATATTTTAAAATAGTGTTATCAATCTACGAATCAGCCGTATAAACTATGGCCGAGAGGAAGGAAGGAATAAATTGATCTTGCAGCATTTTACGTCTTCCCAAGCAGTAAGAGTTTTAGTGATGTATCAAGCTTTCAGTATTTAGTTCCCTTCAAACATAAACTATGTTGAGTTGGCTGCTGCTGCTGTTCTCTATAAAGAAAAACATTTAAGAAAAAGTAGAACATGAACATATTGTCTTTTACGCGGGCGTAGCAACGGGTAGAAAAAGGTAAGTCACATAGTCACACGTTTACAAAACACACTTAAAATCTGTCTGAATGTCCTTTCCAAACACAGAGCTCGGAACCTTTCCAAATTTCCTTCCAACGTCGAGACACAAACTCATCGTAAAAATCAATGTCAAGAGTAAATGTTCCTTTTCGAAACAGGAAGGTAGTTTTGAATAAATCTTGCTTTTTGAATGTATTAGGGCTTATTCCTTTCATTTTAAGACCAAAAACAAGACAGATCCAAACCTTTTCTATCGATATGTTCCGTCCTTGACTTTGCGGAAGCCGAAGTGTTGAGCAAATAGCAGCTCGGAGCAGCCGTGACAGAACGGCTCACAATGACTGTCACGTCAGAAGCGGCGGTCGGGAGGATAGAAGACGTCTTTTAAGGAAAGTGACGTTAGAGCCACTTCTAAATACCAAATACAAAGTAATGTTTTTCTTTCAGAACTTAAAATCAATTAGGCATGCTGACATTAGGCCTGTCGCTGCATTCTGAAGCTTTCACAAGGACAGCGAAACGGGGATAGCATTTAGTGAAGTTAAATCTTCAGGACATAGATTTGGCCTCCAAGTTATTAACAAACAACATAAAACACCCAGTTACTATTAACTATTTGTAAGTGAAAAGGTATGAACACGGTACGGAGGGGAAAACACTTAAATGAGTGCTGAAGCACATAAGATAGAACACAAATAGTCTGCATACTGTCCATAGACTAACATTTGTAACTAAATGAGGTTTTGAGTCTTGGTCATTCTAATACGAAGTGACTGCTGTGATTTCAATTTACAGTTATGAATTTCTTATTACATCTTCTGTATTAGAACAGGAGTTCCTAGCCCATTAATAAACTATTACGCCCGTGGCAGGATGAAGTCTGAATTATCCCCGGGATACACAATGGAACACTGCCTACACGCACGCCAAGCTGTTTAGCAAAGGGTAGCGTGCTTGAGATCAGGCCTATCCATAGCTATGGACTACAACTGCATCATTGTAAGGAGAGCAATAACGAAAAACGTTACAAAAACAAGACAATTCATATTGACAAAAATGTAATATTGTTTCAGTGTCTCTGACATTATCAAGGTTTGTTATCAAGAGAAAACTGGAGTAATTTTTTTTTTAAGACAAAAGCTTTAGAAACCAATGCGACATTCTGTTGAATATATATTATATTTTGGGGGATGAGGACAACTTTAGGTAACATCTAATGCAGTATCACCGTACAGAATATAGTGAAAATAACATATATATATATATATATATATATATATATATATATATATATATATATATAGTGATTGAATGCATGAAAGAAATAGTGATTTAAAATTCCACTTACCCCATTCGAGGACTTCCTTATTTTCTCCCCTAATTAAAAACATATAATTGCCTACCGTTTCAGGATACTGTGTTTCTGCTGTAAAGGTAATTGCTGCAACAATGCATCACATTGCACAATATCCAGGACCGTAGCTTTATTATAAATGGTGATAATTTAATTCATAGTTACCCCATTTGCAACTAAAAATGGATACATTTGGGGCAATTCAGTTGTGATAAATAACCCCCCTTTCCCTTCCAATACGAATTTTTGAGAACGGTTAATCCAACATTGTGGGTTTTTTTTAAATACAGTAATGTTATTGAACAATAGAAGCATTTTTCATTGTCTTGTGAAATATAAACAATGTATAATCCGTGAGACTTGGCAAAGCTCAATCAATACACAAATTAACAAGAATCCGGTTATTGCTGCTGAGAAAGCATTGCCAGAATATTATCCCGCAAAAAGTTGCGAAGTAACAATAGCACGCTGGCTACTTCAACAAGCCACTTGTGATCGCAATATAATGGCATGTATCGTACTGCAGGAAAAATCATTAGAAAATATTGACATTTCCCAGAGGAGTCCTTGTGTTAAACCTTTCAATCGGACACAGAAAATGAATACAATACGGGCTGTGAGGCCGGAGCGAGCCAACATCATCAGCATTTTGATGGCCAGGGGGAAACCCATTGTTGACAACTTTTTGTTAAAAACACAATAAAACCAGTAAGTGCTGTTGGTTTTACCCAAGAGATTAAATGTAAAAAAAGCACATTTTACCTCTATAAAGAAGGTAATAAGTACTGCATACTACACAGTGCTAACAGCTGGGGGGCTTCATTAACCCTCTAAGTCCTAGAGGTGTGAGCAGAACACTGCAAAGTCAAATTATTACATCATACATAACCCCATAAGGTGTGTTAGTTTTACATAAGCAGCCTGATAATCACAAGGCACTCATCTGTTGACCCTGCAGGAGTCTTGACTTCTGGGTCAGCTGGAAGAACTGGGATCTTTTAAAAGAACTGGTGTTACCTCCGTTCAGGAGGGTCCACCTCTTAAGGAACCAAAGAAATAGCTAAACTACAAAAACTCTGCTAAATAACCGTGACTCCCGTATACATTTGCAGGTTTTAAACATCTCCAAAGGGGCTTTCACAACACCAATAACAAAAAAGTATCAAATCCGTAAACACAGCCGTTTGCCAAATATGGTTATTTGTAAATATATGAGTGTAAAATGTACCTGATTTTGTGGGAAGTATCAGAATGGCAATTGTTACACGTTGTGACGCACACCACCCGCCTCGGAGACGCGGTCTCGGCCTCAACCGCTGACGTTCTTCACACTGCTCCAGAGGGGGAGAAAAAAAAGTAAATTGAGTCTCTCAATTGTATCACTTTGTTGATGCCGTAAAAGCAATTCAGATGTTATTGTGGAAGCCAGAGAAGGAGAGAGAAAAAAAATCACATAATAGTTATGAACTATACTTAAAAGTAGATCCAGCAGAACAGGACCAAGGCTATAATCTCATTTATAGTATCGCTTTTTTTACCTTTTTTCACCCTTTTCTAGACACTTAGAGAGGTGTGTGTGTTATACAAGTACAAACAATGGCATCTATGAATCATTTTAAATCTCAGCTAAGCGTGCACATTATGCATTAGTGCGTATTATACCTTAAATATTATAGTGTTGCTCATAATATCGGGTTTTACTGAGGATTCTATACCTTCATTAACAGTGCTTATAAAAGTGTGAAGTTCCTGGGGTCTTTTGTGGGTTATTTTGTAATATTCCACCCCTTTCCATTTGATGTCTGCCAAATCCACCCTCAGAACCCTTCCTTTAACATTGGAACCATTTAACAATTTACAATGGAAACCAGCGGAATGTTCATGATTCCCAATATGCCTTCAAGTATTATGTCCACTCACTGTGTCCTCTACCAGTTCATCCCAGTTTATATAATTATTAGATAAGCATACAGTGCCATTAACCAAATGGTATACATATATATAGCCTAAAATACCAACAACCTGGATATTTTACTCCGAAGCTGGATCCTTTAGTCTATCACCTGAATTCAAGTACGAAGACCAAGGTTACTTGCCAAGTACATATGAGCCCATGCGTGCATTAATCTTTTCTTTACTATAACCATGCATGGGGCAGCTTTCACGGGTAATCTTGCACCTAATCTGTAAATTCGAGGGAGCTGGTCTAACTCGTCAAAAGCTAGGCGCATTCCTTGGTTCGGAAGAAAGGTTAACATCAGATATTTTCTGCACACTGCACGTACAAATACATTCAGAGTATTAATCAAATCTCCACTTAGGTTTCTCTTCTGCTTTAGTTACTACAGTAATTTAAGTCTTGTGTATCACATTCACCACAAAAGGTCTTGGCATTTAAGAAACCGATAAAGTTTAATTTGTCCGTTTTGATAAACAATCCAGATTCCATTAAGATGAGAAAAAAATAATATATAAATATATATATATATATATATATATATATATATATAAACACAAAGTAACTCATTGACTCCTGGATAGAAATGTTCTAAATCACAAATAAATACCCTGCCAATTGCTAGCTGCTGTGGAACTACAATTCCCATTATCCTCTGCCATTTAATGGACTACCATTCTAAGTGATCAGATTTTTTCTTACCGACCGGAACAAAGCCAACCGGCGATGGATATAAACTCTCTCATACTAAATCTTTAACTAGCCAATGAATCTTTATAACGATAGCGGAACGTGCTTTATGGTAATGAAATCCTTATTAATAATGAGCTTTTTTTTTATTCAGTGCTGCACGTACCAGCTAATAAAAGCTTGTTATCCCAGACTTTAGTCTACAAAGAGATGTATTATTTATTAACCATATGGAGAAAAATGATGATCCAGCGCCTCATTACCAAATCTGTCTTATTTCTCCCCTTAATTGAAAAAAAGGAGGAAAAAAAAAATCCATACTGCATTGTTGAAAAGGTTCTACGGTGTCGAGGAAAAGTTTGTGGACCTTCCACCAGAAATTCATGTAAACGCCTGCTTTTCGTATCCGGCCTGGCATATACTGAGCTCTTCAATGTAATAAGTGAAGAGATTTGGTTTTTATTCTGTGTCAGGAGCATCAAAAAAAGTAAAAAAAAAAAAAAGAAAATGGATAGAAAATGCTGATTTTGAGGATTTGGATGGAAATAAAAATAATGTCCGCCAGGGGAATCTGTCATTGTCACATGTGACGCAAAGAGAAATGTAATAGAGATGGCATTGATAAAAAAATGATTTATTGGCTGGAACCTGCCTGCTTGAGGAGCATTATCATGCAACGATGGATGCCAGCGAGATTCTTAGAATTCTCGCTAGTAAAAATGATTTTAAGGAGCCAGCCTGTTCAATGAGGATACGCGGGCAGCTAAACACCAACAAATAGAAGTGAAGCGGGAAGGTCGGAAGTGCTAATTAATTCATACTACACATTCCATTAATCCCTAACATCGCAGGAAGGATGTTATTTACCACGTTGTCTTTCGCAAACAGTATTAATCTGTCAGTTGTTGTGTACTTTACTGTCTTTTCTTTTTGATTTTCACAAATATATAAACACATGGAAACAATCTATCATCTGCATGCAAGTGTTCAGGTCGGAACAGGTGAGAAGACTGTCCTGCGGCTCCGCTTCACCTTGGAAGGTTATCCAAGAAGTTTTTATAAGGTCACTAGTTCCACCTCAAACTATCTGTTCCCAAAGAAGACATTCCACCATTTCCCCTGCAATACTCTCGATAAAAGCCCGCTTAAATACTTTATTAGCACTTTTGGCTCAGATTTGGTTACATTCATAGGTATATATCATACAAGGCACCTCCTTGCCCTCTCATGGGGAAAACTTTGGAGGATAACCCTTTATAAAGCACAATCACGATGTGGTTATCTCAGCTCCCTCACTCTCTAGTGAATCGAGTAACGGATCAGACACTGTTTGAGCAAATAACGATCTTTAGAACTACCTCCCTGTTAAACGTTGGACCGCAAACAGCCGAACAAAGAAATATTTCTGTTTTCGTCTGTTTCATGTATATTAATGAATTCTCTGATTATAACATAAAACGGCTGTCTGAGGAAATTATCCCATATTCATGTACGTGAAGCGTTATCAGAGCATTGTACGTGCTGTTCTGGGAGACAAAATGAATTATGTAGCAAATGTATTATGGCAATCAGGTTTTATTCATTCTAGCACGTTACAGACGGCCAATGTGACGGAGTCGGGGGTCATAGCTGCGGTGACCTTATGTGAAACAGGCGGCGGTTGTGGTATTAAGAACGGATTTAGGTCTGATTCACAAGTCAAAGAGCATAAATTGAATATTCGACTTTTTCATTAAAGCTTTTGCTCTGGAGTGGGCTGGAAACACTTCCCTCCTAGAAAAATGTTTAACAGAAAAAAAAGGGATTACATTGCTTCAGTTCTTTCATAATTGGCTGATAAAATGTCTTCTAGTTAAACCCCATCTGACTTTACAGCTGTCCTTATAAAGTATTCATGTATATTGTTATGTGCTCGCAGTCTTGATACAGATCCGTGAAACAGCAGGTTAATTATTTAAATGTCCACATCAAAGTCTTACAATCTTCTAATTCCAAGAGTCATCATGAAGTATATCTTCTGACCAAACTGCAAATTACGCACATTTTGGGAGGTTCCAGACACAGCCGATCAGCCGATATTATTTAAGTAACATCCCCAGATGTGCAGTCCTTACAAACCGAGCGCCTGCTCCTGGCACTGCAGCTCATGAGTTCTTCTGATGACCTCGACTGGGATGCAGAACTATGGGGAGGGATAATGAACCCAACTTTATCAGGTGGTTAAGAGTTGATTTAGGGCGGGCATAATATAAGGGCTGTGTTAAAGTGCTGCATTTTTATAATATTATTACCCAGCACTGGGCTACTTATGGGGGAACTGCCCTCTGTTGTTTTAGTGGCATTTGCTTAAAAGCAACAGAAATGCATGTAAACTATCTTTAGTTACCCTTTTGGCTCACAGAAAGATAATTAATGCCTACTAAATTGGGGACAGGGGCAAATGCCCACGGGGCAGTAATACAACTCTCACAGAGGCTGGTAAGTGGTGGGTTCACATGATACCTCTGAGAAGGTAATTGGGTGAGAGGAGGGAATGAGACAGTGAGAGAATGAGGGAGTGAGGGAGAATGAAAGAGAAGGTAAAGGAATTGGAGAAGCATGTATATGCATGCATGTATGTTACAGTCAATGTGTATATGTTAGCATTAGTGTGTATGTTAGAGGAAGTGTGAGCATGACTGTGTATGTGTAAGTATGGTTGTTATACGTGTGTGTTAGATTGAGTATGCATATGTGTGTTTGAGGAAGTGTGAGCATGACTATATGTGCAAGTATGTGTTGTTATGAGTGTGTGTCTTGGCATGAGTGTGTATGTATGTTACAGGAAGTGTGAGCATAACTGTGTATATGTAAGTATGTGTTGTTATAAGTGTGTGTTAGCATGAGTGTAGAGTAAGTGTGTACATGAGTGTGTATGTGTGTTAGAGTAAGTGTGCACATGAGTGTGTATGTGTGTTAGAGTAAGTGTGCACATGAGTGTGTATGTGTGTTAGAGTAAGTGTGCACATGAGTGTGTATATGTGTTAGAGTAAGTGTGAGCATGAGTGTGTATATATAACTGTGTGGACGAAAGGCCATTCTAGGAAGAGCAAGAATAGGGTTAGTGCTGCAATGAATAAGAGTTCTGTCATAATACAGATAGAGACTTCATTAAAATAAAAACACGGCTATAACACCCAGTGAAGGTCAAGGAATTCTACAACAAATGTATTGAATTCAGTCTGAAAATATATAAATGGTCTGCTTGTAAAAAATCTGCGTTCTTTATATATTTATATGTATTCTTTATATATATTCAGTATCTTTCAGCTTGCATAAAAGGGATATAACTAAAGATGAAAGGTTCCAAGTCTGCGTAACTTTTATTTATGTGTTCATCCCTGCAAAGGGGATACATTTCTGCCGATGAGTTGCCATTAGTGGCTTTGATTGTTCACCCAGATGTTTGTTCTGCTGAAACACATTTGTTTGTTGTCTTGATGTTTGCATGTAAGAACTTTTAAAACAAATATATATAATGCATGCTACACTGAGTATACAGACAAGCCTCTCCACCCCGAGGGACTAAATGCAGCGTTCAACTGCTGGGTGAATAATTAGTTGTAATTAGTACCAGAAATTGATGCCTTCAGAGATACTGCCAAGTATTTAAGCACTTTAATACTAATGGATTTTTTCATTGGTATAAATCTTTACAGAGGAAGCAAGTGCAAATTGATTTTTAAAGAGCCTGTCCAAAGTGGAATTTATCTTTGAAAAACATTACGGTGAAAAACAATTGCATTTATTTTGCCCACGTGTTTAATGTATCTTTCTTGTTATTGAGGATTTTCAGATTTTCATTATTGTCGGTTGCACTGTCGCTTATAGAAAAGTGGCATCTAATGCATAACGCGCGGCACTGAATTCTAGACCGGGGGGGGGGGTCACCGTGAATCTGATTGAATTATATTCAGAGATGCATATGAGGAGTCTCTTTAAACTCTGGCCGACACAGCCCGGCGGCTTTAGTAGACGGAGGTGATATTTCAGATTGCTGTAGGTGATGTGTGAGTGATGAGAGCTACGCCTGTGGATGATACGAGTTGTATAAATGCTGTGAGATTTATAGGTACCGGTAAGGCTGAAAATGCATAGCTGTGAATTGGACTTGTTTAGGGAGTGCCCCATTGGCATTGAAATTGGCCCTCTTCCCAATTTCAACCCAAGTTCAACACCCCTGACCTAGACTAACTTAAATATTCATTTTAGGGTTGGGAGCAATCATAATTCTTTGGAATTCCCTTTTAGTTGGCATGGTGTGCAGACCTAGCAATGCAAACAACTGTATATCTGTCCTTGTGTGAGATGTGGCTCATACAATCAGCGGCTGGGCCGCGAGGAACATGTCCTGAGTGGCACCGAGCAAACGATGACAGGCAATGCGGTAATTTGCAGAGCACAGTAAATCAAAATTATCAACGAGCGTAATAACCAACACCTAATGCTCTGCACCGGAACACTTCAGGAGCAGCTGGGATACCGCTCTTCCATAAACACATTAAATAACTCTGAGATCTGCTGGAGATTTACATACTTGAGCGCTTTCTTCCCACTCTAAGCATTATGAATATTAAGCACTAATTTGCTTTCTCTTCTTAATAGATACAATAGACATTACCGTGGGTAGAAGCCTGATTGCTTTAGGCTGGAATCGGAGATACCCCGTGGGCCTCGGCAGATAAAACCCTCACCTATGAATTAAAACGATATAAATTTGCTTCATGTATGAAGCTGTCTCTGCGTTCCTAGTAATAATGTATTAATTAACTCAATCTAAGTGTTCACCATCGCCTATGAAGACCGGAGCTGTCCAAACTACTCCGTTACCTACAAGTGGGCATATCTGCCAATCAATTTGCCATTTTTAAACCCAAAATCTTATTCATGACAACGAAATAAGAAAAGCTCTGGTTCCCGGTACAAATGCTTCTTATTTCCCTCCTGCCATTCTTTTTTGTACGGGCTTCATGAGCAGCGAGTGGGTTTATTTGCAGAATGTAAGGGGCTTCCCTCCGCATATCGGACACGTAAAACCTCCGAACGTTTAGTCCCGCTGGTGCCTAAGTGCACTTAAACTTTAAAAATATAACGGTAGAGAGCAAAGACAAAATATTACGGGGTCTTAACATTAGAACATAGAGTCTGTACTTCTGGCTCCTATTTAAAAGAGAGCTTTTTATACCAGTCTAGAGATACTGATTATAAAAGATTGGTGACCTCAAACACAAATGAGTAATGGCTACACGGCGGACATCTATTCACAAACATGACCTTCAAGCTAAATGTTCTCAATAAAGCAAGCGTCTGTGACCTCACGCGCTGAGGGAAAGTAATCTTGAGCCGTCTACGCCAAGTCTACGTTTTTACAGCCTGCCTTCTCAATAAACTTTGTCCGATTCAAAGTTATCTTCAAATAAGCATCCGTAATGGATTTCTCGGTAAAGAAGTTTTTTTTTTTGGAGTCCGGGAAAAAAAAAAAAAGGCAAAAATTACACGCAGTCTCTCAGACGCCAACTCAAAGATGAGACAATTTAACTGAGATTTATTGCGCGTCCTTAAAAATGAAAATAGAAGTGGAAGGCGCAGTCTGAAAGCGGGAGGGACGAAGGTGTAAGAGACGACGGCAGAGAGATTTTAGATTATATTTATGCAACTCTGCACACACTTAAAGCTGTGGAGCTATAAGCTAAACGCATTACCATTCCAACACTCATAATTCTTAAGGATGCTGTCACAGACTGCTTCTCCACGAATATATTTTGCATGAAAACCGAGCGCAAAGTTAAAAAACAAATACCATTTCAGCATTATGTATCCCGGCATCGACTCCATAAAATCCCACAACGGTCCCTCAGAGAAAGAAGGTTTATTATTTATAGTTGAAATATAAATGACTTGAGGCCATCAGAACAGACACCGCATGAAAAGGATGGCGGTGTTCTTCGTAATAACGCAGAAATGGCATTGTCTGGGAGATTATGATTGTGTACATTTCTGTACAGCACTGCAGTCATTGCAGTTTACTTCTGAAAAAAAGGCTGATACGTTTGTCATGCGCGCTCAATAAAGGTTCTGAAACAAAATACACAGGAATGCCATAAAACATCTTTTTCTAGTTGTGAATAATTAGTGAAATATCTGCTGGATGCACAGAATAACAGGCAGGGGGCTCATCTTCCACAATAATTCAAGTGCGATTTCCACATTGTCCAAGGTGGTCAACAAAGGTCAAACAATTCTGCTACAACACATATTGTGTTTCAGCACAAAAAAAGAATGCATGGAGATCGTACAGGCCAGCATTACAAACCTACTAGTCTGAATTTTAATAAAAAACGGTCGATAAACATATTTCCGGCTACTAGGAAGCACAGAGCTTCGCTACCGGGGAATGCATATACCCAGGCTCTATAGCGCAGTGGATATAACTAAATCCATCTGGATATTCTCGATATGGAACGTCACATTATGAATGAAAAGAACATCAGTCCATTTAAACCAGTACCAGGGGTCACTGAACTTAATGGTGTAATAGAGATACATGTCTGTATGTATCCATAATAGTTACAAGGACCAGAGAGAAAGGGGGAGAAGACAACAGCCTGATCTCCTCCAATATCTCAGAAGACAATGGAACATTTCCACGCAGGTGGCTAAATGTATATAACCAACAGAAGCAGTCTCTGTCCCTGCGCTGCTGCTGTGGGAGCTGTCCATGGTGCTGAATCACCAGCCGCTGTCTCATTATGTTAATGTAACAAAGATCACCTTTACAAGAATAACCATTGTATATAGATCGTAATATAAATATATATATATATATATATATATATATTATAAGAGCGGGGTGTCCTAATGTGTGGTAATCCTATTGTCAAATTGTATAGCGGGAAGTGTATACTGCTAATTTAATGTTATATAGAAGCAGCGCTACAGAACCTGCTGGTGCTATATAAATAAATGTACAACACACCGCCTGCCCAGGGTCTGCAAACATCCGACCCGAGTACTGAGAGTAAAAGGGTTTACAAGCTCTGTTTCACTAGTTACAACAGGAGGACATCCCCCAAAATAAGTTATTTTCACGGGCACTTGGATTTACTTTTGTGTTCTGGATGCACGTGTCTGTGCTTATCTGTCATGGAGCTTTGCTCCCTTTCTGGAAAGAACTTCTTCCCTGCCTGGTGTCGGCACAGACACGCCGGCGGGTCCATCTCTACCGCAGACATGTTGGATAATTAACTTTCTCTAAAGAGGTGAACAACAAGCCCGCGAAACAAAGGAGCCTTTATCAGATGAGAAAGGAGTTCTCGGAAAACAAAATCAATTAGTTTTGCAATGCAAATTAACAAGAAAAGACACAAGTCTATTAAAGGTCTGTTACTGAACTTCACACTTGCTGCCAGACTAGTTGTATACTGAGAAACAAGATAATAAGTATCACCGAGAACCACTTTATATGCAGGCAGCTTTTAAACAAGTAGGCAGAATTCGAGTCTTTATTTATTTATTTTTTAATGTGAAGCCTTTGACAACATTCTAATTTAAAGCACCTGTAGATTTTTATCAATTACTTTAAATTTAAAATTTCTGCAAGACCTTTCATTTAAAAAAAAAAACCCAACCGCCCCCCCCCCCCAGCAGGGAAGGGTAGATGGAGAAGAGATGTTCCCCGGAGTTTATATATCAATTTAAATTCAATTTAAGCTCTTAAGTGAAATTTTCCCTCATTTGAGCCTGTGAAAAAAACTGAGACTATCAATCCCACAAGTAGTTGAAGAGAAAAGAAAAAAAAAATAATTAGGTAATCATAAAACTGAGATTTTCACAGCTGTTTTTGTTTTATTTGGATTTCAAGTTAGCCTCGTTATTCTTCTGTTTGGAGGCAATTACAGCGCGTGTTCCGTGTACAGCGCATGCAATGTTACGCAGATAGGTGGCTTTCATTATATGAAGTTCAGCAGCTATACCCTCTTCTGTGTCCGGCACCCAGAGCAGAGCTTATTCTAAAAAGGAACCCCCAATAAACAGACATTCTAGATAGAACACTACAGATAATCAATCATATCTCAATCAAGCTCATGGGGAGGTGATTAACGGGTTTAAAAGTCTTCATTTCCACAAAGCAGAAGGGCCCACAAGTCGCAAGGACCTGGACGACTGTACCTGACTAAGCTCAATGTATATTAAGTATAACTTCTTCACGTTTTCATGAACAAAAAAAACTCACAAGGTATAGTTTTCTATTAAAAAAAAAAAAAAAAAAAAAGATAACCGCTACCAATAAAAGAGTTTCCAGAGGTAAATGGACTCGGATTGAAATGCAAACTTTTAGCGAGAGCAAATTGGATAACTAATTTCTCATTTTTGAGATAATAATTAGGTTACAAGATAATCTTCACTAAACAAAGACTGCGGTGATCCCTAACGATGAAGTCACGGAGGCAGAGCTTTAATTACATAAAACGTCCTTTCTGACGGGGCAGCGCTGGCTAATTTCTTCTCGTCTTCCATATTTCAATTGGAAACGTCTCGTTAAGATTTTAAGTGACGGCTGAGGAGGGGATGCGTAAGCCGCTGCCACAATAACACCGAGGATATTAATTCCCCAGCTAGTTAGTTTAACTCTATTTGCTGTATCAATTTCCTCTTCAATTTAATACACGCTCGGTGTGGGGAGGTTTTTTTCACCCTTAATACTGCTCTAATATTCTGTCTCTAATTTTAACTTCAGCCATTAATATTAATGTTTCATATTACTAGAGTGAATTTCACCTTTGGCATGTCTTGGATTTATGAGCCTCGGGTTTCAGCGGATTTTTATAGCCTTATGGAGACCAATATTAAAGAGCCAGTGAATACTGGTGTCGTCATTTGAAAAATGCCTATTGTTGGTATGAAAAACGTAACATCTGGCCTCACTCTTCACTCCCATAATCCCAGCCATGAAGGCCAATCCGAAGACACCCCCGGGGGACGGGTCCCTGGGACCCCCGGCACCTCTCCAACGCAACACAGAGAAAAATACGGGTCCCAAACTCCAAAGTGTAAAGGAGATCAAACAATTTTATTAAATAAAGTGCCAAGGAAACCAGACATACAAATTTCTTAAAACATTTCACGTTAAGCAGTAAGTGGTGAGGTCTCAGCATGCCAAGTGTCCATAGACAGGCTAAATATGATGTCACAGACACAGGAGATCTTTTTGGGGTAAATTAAGATTTGATTTTGTGCACGAAGAACAGATTAGTGAACTAGGGCTGACATTAAACTCCAAATAACCATTTCAGTAAACACTTTTATTCATCCAAACATAAGTGCCAATAGCCTACAACATACGCATAATGATTGCATGTGACGTTTCTGGACACGCACGCACACGCATACCCAACAAACAAACAAATGAGCAAATTTTAACACCCCCCCAAAAAAGGCCTTTGGATTAATGATCTGCTAAGAGAGCACGGGGAAGTGAGACACTTCAGCTTTCAACATCACAGTGTGATACATCATGAGACTCCAAGATTCTAGATTAATGTAAACTGACAGATGTTTGTGATGGAAGAACTATTTAGTTTTTGCTCTGAAGTAAAACATCTTATTAATGTTTGGTTTATGCAAATAAATACATAAATTAAAAAAATAATAAATTTAAACAACTGTGCAGATTCACAAGCTAAGGGAAAAGATTGGGAGAGTTAAGATGAGGCTTGGAAATTAAATGAGGGATTGTTATCCGGAGACATGTAATTAAAACACAAACATTAAACGCCGTTTTTATCATCTGAAATCCAAAAAATGTGCATCAGCCTGTGAAAATCAATTGGAAAACATTAACAGAATGCAACATAAAAGGTCAAAGTATCTGAACTAAAAAAACAGGGGTTTGCATTGTAAATCTCATTCTTACACACATACCCACCTGGGGGAGGGGTAAATAGAGAATATAATGCCTATTGCATCCTTATATATAATAATACATTTACAGAATGGCGTGTCCTTGGTATTTACTATTGATCACAGACAGGAGAGCTGCTTACTGCTTGAAGAAACACAACGTACATTCTGAAGCTGCTACAGAGTTACAAGAATCTGGTTTTATGGAATAATTGTAAGTGATTTGAGTGAATCAGGTGACGAGCGGCCATCTCCACAGAAAACTATTAAAAAAACGAAAGGCTAAAACAAAAATACCATTATCCCACTGAAAGAAGATCTAAACACAAACTGTGATCTATCATTTTAAGATAACATACTAATTTCATCTTGCAGCCTCTTTTAGATACAGTTCATCCCAAAGGTGTCCAATGGGGTTGAGGACGGGCTCCGCGAGGCCAGTCAAGTTCTTCCACCCCAAACTCACCCAACCATGTCTTTATGGAGCTTGTTTTGTGCACCACTATAGGAACAAATGTATTGGGACGCATCTCTTAATTATTGAAATCAGGGTTTGGGCCCCTTACTTCCAGTGAAGGGAAATCTTAATGCTTCAGCACACCATGACCTTTTGGACAATGCTCTGCTTCCATCTTTGTGGGGACTGTTTGAGGAAGGCACTTTTCTATTCCAGCATGACTGCGACGGCCGGCGCACAAAGCACGCTCCATACAGACACGGTTGGATGAGTTTGATGTGGAAGAACTTGACTGGCCGCACAAAGCCCCGACCTCAACCCCATCGAACACCTTTGAGATGAACTGGAACAGAGATTGTGAGATGGACGTCTCGTCCGACATCAGTACCTGACCTCACAAACGCTCTACTGGATGAACGGGCAAAACCTCCCACAGAAATGATCCAAAATCTTGTGGGAAGCCTTCCCAGAAGAGTAAAAGCTGTTATAGCTGCAAAGGGAGGACCAACTTAATATCACATGGGAATGTGACACATATTCTTCAATTCTTCAGAATTAGCTTTGGCAGCATGAAATGTTGGTTAAGCCAATATAAGGTTTATTTGCTAAGCACATAGTGATGAACAGGACATACATGGCATAGGGGAGAATGGCAGGACACATAACACAGCTCCAGATAATGACACTATATCCACTCCCAAAGCACTGCAGGTCTTGCTCCCGTGAGCCTGAGTATATATATCGGAATAAGGCAGTGACGGGGGAAAGTGTCACTGTTACTATGTAAAAAGACACAGCTATCATTGTCATTACCCCTGGTGTTTCTGTTTGTACTGAATTTCAGCAATGCCGAAGACACGCTGCACACTGTCACTTCCTATCAGCGCCATCCGATCAGAGAGACGCGAAGTTATTGTTTTATAACAGCAGGCTGCGTGTTCACTAGTTCAGGATACGGTACAATGGGCTCAAATTCTGAGAATGCCGGGACCACAAATTCAATTTATTCCGAAGTCATTTGATATCGTATCTGTCTATATCTTTCTCTATATATCTTTATATACCAATCTCTCTCGATGCGTACTGCCTGCTTGTTTAACAGAACTTTAAATCTGTGTAACTTCTGCTTAAGTCGCACACAAAGCAAGATGTTCATATTAATGGCCAAAATGCACGGAATGCACTTAAAACATGATACGTATTTTTGGTGACTGCTTGTCTTGAAAAGCCTTTATTGATAAGCTTGATTCTCGTATTTAATGAATTGGTGTCACAGAAGTTTTACCCTGTATTCCAATGAACAGTGGGGTTCTGCATGTTCCTTGAACAATTGTGTCTGTGTTACAAAGTATCTTTTTAAACACTGTAACTTCAATAGTTTATTCTGTTCTTTATACGTTCTGAAAACATTAGTTTCCAAAAGGTCAATTTAAAAATCCCATTGGCTTCATTATGGGATTAATCTTAGAAGAAACCAGTGCAGTCTAAATGTAACAATACAAAAAGTCACTTCTGACATCTGAAGATGATTATTAAACAGACTTCCACTTAAAGGCAAGAAGGAAAAAAGATCAAGTGTTGATCGCAGTAATACCTACTCGCCACTTTTTTTATACACCGATGACAGGCAACACTTTAACGTGTCATCTTAAATATGGCAGCCAGATTGCCACTTTTCACCGGGGCATCTATTATTTCACTTATCAAAAAGTGCCCAAATAGATACTGCTAATGGTTTAAAGAGGCACAATATATATCATTCAGTTACTTCACAGCAGAGGCTCCTCTGACTGCCTTTTATGATTTGTCAAAGGGGTTTTTTCCCATCTCTGCTACAATTACAATGGTAGCTCACCACTACAATTACAGCCTTGTCCATTTTTTTTTTACTAGGGAATAGCAGGATTTTAATGGAAGGACGATGCTTTTGATTCGATTTTGCATGGTCAATTTAGTTATGAGTGACAGATTGGATAGCAACTCTGCAAAGCGCTGTCCGGTTAATGTTTTCTGCTCGAAAAAGAAAACCGACAAAAAAAAAAAAGGACGTTGCACCTGCCAGCGGAGAACACAAGACGTGTGGATGTTGCCAGATACAAAAAGGAGGTATAAATGCAGATATAAGGAATGAAATCTTAATCGGTCCTTGCTCTCGTCTTAGATTCCAGAGCCGTATGCCAGTCCTATGCACATATCAAAAGTGCATGTTTTAAACATGCTGAAAGTCACACCCGCAGGAGCTGCTTGGGAACTTAAACTAATAAATAAAACTTTAAGCAAATGTAATCTTTTGAAATGCAAATGGAAATTATCCAGTTTTGCACTTTAAAGAAATTGGGTTTACTTGTATAAAGCATTGGAGATTCACAAGTGGTCTTATCACCGTAGCATTAAATAGTGATCGATTCACCAAGAGGTCTCTACGAAAGACACAAGGAAAGGAGATTTCAGCATCAGCAGAGGAAAGGGTTCTTCACAGTAAGAACAATAAGAATATGGAACTGCTCTGTGGATATTTTTAAGAAAGGCCTGGATGCTTTTCTGGTTCAGCATAACATAAAGGGCTACAACTGCTAAAAGGACAGTAGTATTAGCAAGTTGATCCAACGAGTAAACTGATTGCCGCTATGGAATCAAGAAGGATATTTTTCCCTGTCGTGGCATAATTGTTAATTGCCCCAAGTAAGGTTTTTTTGCCTTCTTTTGGATCAACTTTAGAACTTTAGAACTAGGTATGTGTGAAAGGTTGAACTTGGTGGACTGAAGTCTTTTTTTCATCCTTCTATACTATCCTATACTAATAATAAATACATGGACAGCGGTGACTGCTCTATCAAGGCACAGCGAGAACTTAAATGATTGAGTGTGAGTTTATTATCAAACTCCCAGTCCCTCCGTGGACTAAACGTCATTATTTGGATGACCGAGGACATCCTAGGAACCCTTTTACGATTGGGCATTCTTAAAACGCCAAAAAAGGGTTTTAATTTATTTCAACCCTCTTAAACTCTAATTAAGATTCTTTCTTACCCCCCTCCCCATCTGGAGAAAAAAAAAATCCATAGTGGATTATCATTCACACAGATGGTTAATCTGCGCATGGTTCATAGGTTCTTGTACAAATAAGTGACGGTATTTCTGTATTCGTCTCACACAGAGAAAAAGCATAAACAGCAGTTTGAATATATTACTAACCACAAGAGCCCAGTATCCATCTATGATATAGCTGCTCGCTGCTCTGATCCCGACTACGTGTTTAAGGCAATTACTTAATTTATTATTTCAATTTATTTATACAATGCTTACTTCATCTGAAATCCTCCGCTCATTAATGTTAATGAAAGGTACAATTCATACTCCCTGCTTTAATTAATTTCGGCAGAGGCATCCAAGCGCTGTCTGGGTTTAGCGCGGTGTCGATATTGCCGCTGCAAAAAAAGGATTTGTGACCCAGGGTTTCAAGGCAAAGGAAAATATTGGGCTTACAATTCATGTTTTATATTGGATGCGAGTGAGGTTGGCTAGTAACATCAACGGGACTGGGTGAGAGGGGTTATATTTTATGCAGAACATTCTGCTGGTTTTACCTGATAAGAATTAAGAAGTAAGAAACATGCCAGAGCGACTTCTTTAAGGGATAAATAATGGTATGGATGTATCCATAGGGGTCAATATAAAAAGCATAAGAAAGTGGGAACTAGAATTAAAATGTTGTACACCTGGCTGCGGGTATAGCGATCATCTCACTAAAACAGGCTTGTATAAATGTATACGATTAGTATAACGGAGAACTCAAATAAAGAAAGTCTCCGTCTGCATGAACCCTGCGCAGTCAAGGTTTTATAGAGTTAATGATATCATCATATTCATATCATGATATAGAGAGGTAGGGAAAGCACATTAAAAGGGTGTATGTTAAGTGAGGGGTATGTGGCAAGGGAGGATAAAGCAGCACATATCAGGCAATCGGTTACCCAATGGAAAAACCATGTAAGCAAAGGAAGGTTTTTGGAGGCAAATTAGAAGACACGGCCACCTAAAACGTAGGATTTGTTCTTCCTGGCTAAACGATGTTAAACAATGTTTAATTGCCTCTGCTCACCAATGTACAAAAAGGTATTTAATAAAAGCCTCCAGTATATCCCATGTGGGTCATCATGTCCTTTTTGTGTGCACGGTGGCCCGCGTAAAAGATAAAATATTTCCTTTATGTACAAGCTGCACTGTTCACTAAACAACCTGTTTTTGTGGCTTATTGATACTGTATCACTCCATGGGGGTATACTGCCCAAGTTTATAACTTGAATTCTCTGGTGGAAACAGTGACAGTTTTGTAAATATGTATCAAATAATGTGTTGTTTTGTCTAAGCTTCCAATTAAACATGCTGCCGACGGTAGGTCTTGTGTTTTCCCTACTTCCAGTCCATCTTTCCTGCATAATTTCATGGAGATCTCACTATATAATGTTATGCTTGGTCTAAGAAGATGACCTTGAATGTGGCTTCTACCCACCTGAAAAAAGCTGGCAATGGTATGGGGGGATGTGTGCGCGTCCCAAGAGGGACAGCAGAGACCCCATCACTAATATGCAGGTCTCTGGAAAGAATTTGGTTATCCACGCTCGCCTGACAAGTTTTACAGCACATTAGCCATGGAAGCCCTTGACCCATTTGCCACCTGGGCTGCTTCATATTGGCAGAGCCGTAATTACATTTCCAAAGTGATGTTTACAAAAGAATAATCATGGTTTAGTTTTCTATGAGGGGTGCGTGGAGTTCCTTCCAGACGTGCTGAGGAAGTACGCAATTAACTTAATTAACTTAATACACGCGTTAGCTTATAAAGGTTGCCAAGTTTAATCGTTTCCATGTTCTGTTTTACTTGTAACGTAAAAGGAAATGTTCAGATCTTGCTTTCTCATCAAACGCACCTTTTATCTGTGTACTTTATTGGCGCCCATTCTGAACCTGGGCCTTCAGACTTGGTACTAACTTGAAGGACAAATAAATAAAAAGTTGGCCTCTTCGGACCTGTGATGACCTGTTTAGTCTGCGATCTCCAGCTACAGATCTCCACACTGTCTTCCTGACAAATGCCACAATGTATGTTATACATACAAACTCCTTCATGCATTCAGGCCTGCAACAGAATCGTAATGGAACTGCTACACTTGCAAAGAAAAAGAGCCATAAAAAATGATACAGGCTCTAAGTTTCCAGGACCAAAAACATATTCTTTCTGACTACCAAATATAAAAACAACCACCCCCTACAATACGATGAAGATGGAAATGATAATATAACTTGTGACAATACAATGAGTCCAGCCCATTAAATAATAACATGGAAGTGAAGTATTAATAAAGCTAACCGAAGTATATGACTTCGTAGGTACAGACAAAACTGTGGGAAATGATGTCATGTCCAGTAAAACAAAGTTTTCTGCTATATAACTCGAAGAAAGATAGATGGTGAAGCTTGAAGTTCCAGGGAACAAAAGACTGCCGCTGAATAGAGCAGAATTAGGTAATGGCTCTTGGTTTTGACAGATCATTTTCCATTTGTTAAAGATTCGTTAGCCGGAGGGTATGACACTTGCAGTGTTAAGAGTCAAATCATTTTTCATTCCAAGGGGGAAAAAAACAGCCTGGGTGCTTAGCCATGGGTAAATAGAGAATGCCTCTCAATTAATTCACTTCAATGAGACTGGATTTATTTGTGTTACTTTGAAAAGGGAAAATGATACATAGTTTCCTGCTTTTGTGTGGTCATCAGAGTGTAGGAGGCATATTTTATGCTATTAGGGTAATTGAGAAACACATTAAATCTTTACTGTTTGTGACGACCCGAGGCGTGTCCGGACGGTCTTGCCGATGAGACTGGGAGGGCTCTCGGAACTTAGACCGACGTCTAAAGAAAGTTACTCGTTCCTTACAAGAGAAAGGGCAGAAAAGGCTAATGGTGCACGACATGTTACTTATAGCACCAAGACATACACAAGAAGTATATTATTGCACTGATTTGTAGCAGCGCTATGGAATCTGTTGGCGCTATATCAATGAATGTGATGTAATGTTGGTTACCATTTTGTTGACATGGCGCATGTACACCAATACCTTCTATTGTCACAATGTATTTGCTCTTAATTAGAAAGTATAATAGATTAAAAAAAAGAGCATCTTTAAAGATAAGAGTTTAAAACAGGGGTCGGTCACTTCTGCCTTTCCAAATGTATTTTAAATATGTGAAAAAAGGTTGCCAGTTCTGGGCCTATTAAGTCCCCATCCCCTCAAGAAAAAACACAAGTGTAAAATGCTTTGGATATTTATGAATTATTTTTTTAGTTCCCAAAGGCATCTCTACAACATATTTTATCTAAGATAATTGCTCCTAAACAAAATACAATCGTATTCCTTCCTGCCTAACCTTTTGAGTGCCGGAGGTGAGTACGGCTTTTTATACATTTATTCTTTCTTTCTGTGCAAAGAATGTTTGTTTCTTTTCTTTTAAGCAAATATATACACAGAGGGGAAGTCGGTCACCCAGAACGGTTAAGGTTTTTTTGTTGTTGATTTTGTTGAGAAGAACAGAAGTTAGACAGCGTAAAATGACATAATTAAATATCAGAAGAAAATAAATAAAAGGTTTACGCATTGTGATAATATCATAATTAACCACTTCAACACTAAGGGGCTGTGCGCTGAACATATTGTAGGGGTAATCATTCTTCATCCCTCGGGGGCAGGATGTTTACAAACATTGTTTCTTCCTAAAATGGAGCACGGTAAATGCATACGCAAAGAAAACTAAAAGGTGGCATCTGTAGAAACCTATTACTGAAATATTTCTAAAACAAAAACAAGGGACCCCCAGGGGTGAGGGGGGGGCAATATTCTTTCAGGTTTTTTTCCCTTCAAATCAGGCAGGATTAGGGTTATTTGGTGTGTTTTTTCTCAGAAATCAGTTCACATTATGAGAACAGGGCAGTGTAATTATGGAAATTAAGTACAGATTTCAGTTGAATGAACTCATCAGATAAAATCACAGCCTTTCTAGATTGGTCGCCTGGCTTCAAATCAGCCTATTTGCATAAAACATTTAGCTTAATGAGAAGTAAACAACAAAGAAGCGGCATGTATTAACCCAAGGGGGTCCGCGCTGTCATACAAGAAATATGATGCTTACATTGTCACTGTTTTTCCTTTCTGTTAATAAATAGAGGGAACGGGAGCCTTGGAAAATGGATGAGAAGCAAAGAGCTTGCTGTCCGTGCTCATAACTCTAGTGGCAGACTATATTTCATCACCGCCGGGGTGAAGTCATTTCTCTGCTTTATTTACTCCCCGTTGCCTGTAAGCAAAATGTGACATAATCTAGTTACCCAGTTTGATGGTGTATGGGGCTGTGAACGGAAAAAATACTTTTTCTGACCACTGGCCTGTAACCTGCTCAATACTTTCCTGGATTGCAAGCCATTAATATTCTGTGCTTAAGAGGTCTGATTTATGGAACGGACAAGGAAAGAAAATATTGTCTATGAGCCCACACCTGATCAATCACAGCTACTGAAAAACGCAGAGCTTGCGTCAAATCGTACGCGGGGGCTAATAGATGTTGTGAGTTAATTGACCCCTTGGAGCACAAGGACACGGAATACCGGGAAATACCTACCCGCTCGAACTGATCATTAAGGATTTCCTCCCCATTACCAGGGACCGTCCAACAGTGCCAACAAATCGATTAACCATACCGTATTCAACCCCCCCCACGGAATATGTATCAGATCGCATTAGTTAAATTAAAGCATGCGGTCATGTGACATAAGGAACCCTGCTTGGATAGGTTGAGATTCTTTGTTGCTGTAGCGTGCACACAAAGGGTTAATTATTCTGATGGCTAAATCTATGACATCATAAGTACTGGGGGGGCACTTTGTGCTGCCTTATAATGCAATTTACTAAACCGTTTGAGGCGAGCGCAAAATCATCTTGGCTTAATTATAGAACTTAAAGTAGCTTTGATTAAACAGTAATCAATTAATTATCACATTTGCAAGAGTGAAAATAAAGTAAAATCGCTCAGCCAAGCAACACGTCTTCTATAATGTAGGAGTGTTGTATAATTTAAGAGGGCCTTATTAACTCAGTGGATGTAGCCCATAAAGCCATACAGAATCAGCGTTTCGGATAGAGGAGATGTGTATCGCTCCGTTTTAAAATTAAACCCTGAGGGGGGATTAGATTTGACTAATCTGCATCCCTTGGATTAAATGTGAAGCTATATATATATATATATATATATATATATATATATATATGTGTGAGTGTGTGTGTATATATATATATATTTGTTAATGCCATTTGATGTGCTCCTCCAGCCTCTGTGTTAAACGTAGATGCCCTTCTGGGATGTATTCTCTGTAGGGCAAGAAAGTACAGGGTACAGCGGGTGTTCGGTGGTCCCTTTAATGTGTAACACTTTTCATAAATACCTTTTATTAAAATGAGTGTCTGAGCACCGTAAATAATTTAATTCCTACTTTCTCGTCTGGAAAACAATCATAATTGGTTTTCCCGTTAAGTCATAGCACATTAATAGTGTATAACGTACTTAAGAGAAATCAGAGAAGTTTTGGATGAACATGCTGAGCAAAGATGAAGCTGTCAAGGTAACTTCTAAAGGGGTGAACATTTTATTTGACTCTCCTATTATTTCCAAGAAGGAGTTTCCTTACAACCCCAAACTTTTAAAAGTCTTTCACAGGGGACATCATGTAACAAAGATGGACTCCGTGGTGTCTCGCTGAGACACTTTCGAAAGCATTAGTTCCTACGGTGAGTTCTTAACAGACGCGGAAGAGAGCTGCCCACTATATCTAAAATGTACTGGATAAAATAACCAGAAACAAACCCTGGTTCCTGGGGAAGAGTCAAACAGAAGAGTCACTAACCTTTTTATTGCTTCTAGCATTTAAATAGCCCTTCTGGTTGCAGATCTCATTTTCATATCACTGAATAGATTGTTCTTGTGTCTTTGGACTCGCAGGGGAATGATCGCTGCTACAGAAGCAAGAACAAGAAGGTCAGGAAACGCAATTCACAACTTTACAAGAAAGACCACCAAGGTATATGTTTTTCTAACCGACCGACGCTTATTAACTTGAAATCTGCCTGTATACATAAGATAAACAGGACCTAAGGAGCACCATGAATCATTTAGCAACTGCTTCCGGAGGAGACAGAAAATCAAAACTCTCATTACCTGAATTCCACTTTATTTTTTTATAGATAAAATGTGTTTCTATTAGAGGCGGGCTTATTTTAATTCTAGAGTTGATAAGATTTTTTTTTATTGTTTGAACCAGATATATTTGAGTGATTTTGATACAATGGGCCGTATCGCCTTAACAACCAATAAAACGTTTTTGATTGTCCATTTAATCGGTTGCCATAGCGATGACACCAATTTTCAAACTTTGCACAAAAATCCTGTTTTATACACCATTTAGTGTCTTTTGCATAGTCCTAAATATAACACGATGGTTCCTCCTCGGATTAAAACTCTGTATACATAAGTCTTAGCTTTGCCCTGCTTTTTTTTTTTTTTTACTCCAAGTCCCCCAGGGACCAGAAGACTTCAGCCGGCCGCAGAACGCCGCGCAGATAATGAATCAGAAATGTCGAAAGATTTCTGACTTCTGCCACACAGGATTCTGATTAGAATTTTAATAACCAAAATTCACCTGGCTGTGAAGATCTCTATGAATACTGCGGGAGCTCAGCATCGAGCGGCTGGTTACAAAATAAAATCACAAGCGGCTTAGCTGAGTTCCTCCACGACGCACAAAGTTTAGGAGATGTTTATGAGGTATGAAGGAAGTCTTTGGTTTATTCATATAACAGCTCAGCACGGCATCACATAATGTTAGCAAACACGAGGCTCAATAAATGCAGTGTGGAACATATGACTTTATTGCAAAGAAAATATTATGGACCTCGCCGCACACTGTTAATTCCTTGTTTGCATGGAAGGTGAACCCACTCCGAGCAAATAAATACATAAACAATGCTTCTTATTTTAGAACATTACGTTACATAACATTCTTATTAAGAAAAATAGATTTTTCTTCTGGAATAAAATATATACTGCGAAAACGGCTATTCTCCAGTTACCTCTAAATATCTGGCCAACGTGGTTTTAGTAGATTTAGTCATACTTCTAAGACACTATTATAAGTGAATTTAATGACTGATATTAAGATAATAATACAGTGTATTTAACAATACTTACCAACCGGATAGTAATTAAGGCCACGCGTGTAATGATGAGAGTTGTAGCCATACAGTATAGAGACCTCATTGTTACATCTTTTGGAAGTGTTGCAGCAGGCGCGTCTGTCAAACCTGATCTAGTTACAATGTTCTTTTCTGTTTGAAGCATGTTGCAATTAGAACCGAAGCCGCTCTTATATACAAGCCGGGCCCTTAAGAAGGCTAGACTTAGCCCTGGAAAGACATCATTAGTTCATGGTTACTAAAATATGATTGAGCGGACTCATTATATTTAATACTCACCATTATAGCATCTCCAGGTATACTTACAAACAACTCCAGGCTCTCTTATTTTCTTTCTTGAGGAACTCTTGGGAAAGGGTTAAGCCTGGGACTTGGCAAGTTCCTGAAAGATATTTAAATCTGTCTCAATTGCATGGATTATTATTCAAGGACAGTAACAGTCTGCTTTCTCACAGCAAGAAGTTGCTAATATGTGACAGCTCTATATCCACTTGTATTAAACTTGCTTAAAAATCTTCAAGCCCTCTTTGTGAGCGTTCAATAACAGACGCTATCAACGGCTCTTTTCATATGATACTTCATAGGGGGCAAATCACAAAGGGATTGAGGAGACTTTATGTCAATCTTCTGCATTCTGGCTTCTGATACCGTATAATGAAGACATCTCATTATTGTAAAAGGGGGACGACAATGTTGGCATAATGTCTAATCCGGCGAAAATCATTATAAAAGTTTGCAGATCCATAAAACATTTACCCCACTGCAATGTCCGTGATGCAGATTACCTTCATGCATTTGCAAGGGGGGCCAAGCGAAAAATTAAAGGGACCACTCAGCTATCATATGCATTAAAGTACATAAGAGTGTCCCTTTAATGCTAGTGCAGGTTAAGGGGAGATGAGTGCTTTAAGTTTGCCATTGGGCTTTATTTGCTAAGGAGAGTGCACTGGGTAGTTGTGAATTAAACTCATTGACCTCACTATAGAGCATGAAGAGCCAATCCCAGTGAGCTTCTGCTGCAGGAAGAGCTAGGCTGGCCCTGTATAATGTATAGTTTAAATACCCTCGGACCCTCACACTGCTGGTATCAGCCCTTCATAACGAACGATGAAATTAGAGAGTTAATATAACACCTCTTCAGACAACGCTCCCCTTTGTGAATAAACTCCTTTTGTTTTAACTACTAAGTCAGTATTTGAAGTTGGTAGATACTACTAGACATCCTTCAAAAACAAAACGTTAACACAAATGTTTTATTTACTAATAATCTGTGTACGATACATTTTAGTGGTGAAACATTCACAGACAAAGTTACAGTAACAAAGTTTCAATAACATAGCAGAAGTCCCTTTGATTGCATCTGAAGAAGGGACTTCCGTTATCTTGAAAGTTTACCTCCGGGACCAGGACGGCATTATCCATTCTGTGTTACTTTTAACTAAAATCCCAGGCCGTTCTTATTCTATTGTGGAATATTTCATTTTCGTCTTCTGAAATGTGATATTATTTTGTGTCTATTTGTTCTGTTGTGTTTATAATTATAAAAATAATAAAAAAATATGCAATGGCTGCAGGCGAAGACATGATTTATACAGCGGACCTGGAGCGGCCACAGTGCCCACAGCGCCCACTCTGCCAAAGAGTCGCATTCTAAATCCGGAATTATTCTTATTAGATCAGGATATTTAAAGATTAAACACATCTGCATTGCTGCCGTAGCTCTGGGGATGGTGTGACTGATGTTAAGAGCTTATGCCCGGGACGGGGACAAATATCTGGGGCTTTATCGGCTAACAGACGACTCCGTGGCTACAGGGAAACCGTTGATTGCATTAGTAAGGCCGGCGTTTTGTACACGGCGCCGGGGAGACTAACATGACATTTAATATCGTCTTTGCAGGTAGCGAGCCCGGGCTTGACTGTTTGTTTTCCCGCACTGTGTTGACACACAAAAAAAATTATAATAACATAACTTCCTTCTTCTTTTACATAAATAATGTCTTTCGGTTAACCTTCGAAAGCCGGAGGGGCGTACAATCCAAACAGTTAAGCAAATCCACGGATTAAACAGCATTTACATACAATACGTTCTTTTTTATTTTACTGACATTTACATGGAGAGAGAGAGAAAAAAGTGAGATAAGTGCGGAGTTAACCCTTCCTGCGCTGGAAACATCTCGCAGAAAACAATCACCCGTTGCCTGGACCGTAACGTTACTCGGCTCTTGAGGGTGTTTGAAGCATTTTGGAATGAAAGTGGCATATGGTAAATTGTGCAAATAATGTTCCTTCTAGAATCTTATCGGGTTATTTTATTCTTTGCCTGCAAATAGCTCTCTAAACGCAATGAATAAAAATAAAGCATGTCGGGGCCTTATCTGCAGTGTAAAAGTCCTAGCTGTATCTCCTTTTTGTGTATTTGCTTCCTCCCCAACATATAGAAGTAGACATGTAATAATGACCGGAATTACCAGGCATGTTAGTCATTAAACATGTAATAGTGACCGGAATTACCAGTCATGTTAGTCATTAAACATGTAATAATGACTGGAATTACCAAGCATGTTAGTCATTAAACATGTAATAATGACTGGAATTACCAAGCATGTTAGTCATTAAACATATAATAATGACCGGTGTAATTAAACATGATATATTTAGGCCATGTTAGTAAACAGCAGTATCTTTATGTCCTACCGCGGTCGGAAAGTTGCTGCTCTACAGGAATACCTCATAAGGGCAGCGGGTCCCATAACGGAATGAGAGAAAAAAGGCGGGAACTGCACTCTCAGCTGATTGGCTGCTTAACCCCACTGACTGTTGGGTGGACTCGTCTTTGTTACTTCATTCCAATGAGTTATTACATGCACATTTACTATGGGTACGTGGGCTTGTATAAGCCTGGATTTGGCCACTACAATGAAGGGCTTTAAACACAGTGCCGCTTTTATCAGGGTCACCTTTCAATGTATAGCACTGTATGGGAATAGCTGAAAACTGCCCCATTTTAGGGGTCACTATAGTTATAAAGGTGGTTATGTTATTTAAAAAAAATGGAAAAGAGCGTCTGGTGCAAAGTGGTCTTATCACTATGGCAACAAACGTGGAGCAACCACCATCACATTCAAATGCTGAACCAGAATCAATTTTAAGACTTAAAACAATGTATTTTCTCCCTAAAAGGTGCCACATATTAAAAAAAAAAACAGATAATACATATGAGCTAAGATGATGCAACACAACACTATATTAATTTAAAGTTAAGCATAACAAGTTGTTGCTACAGTGAAAAGGTATTATTATTATTTATTATTATGAATAATAACAATAATAAAAGGTATTATAACTGGAAGAGTTGAGCTATTCTCTACATGCTACCAGCTATTAAAGACATATAGATAAAAACACAGTATCCTATCTGCATAATATGAGGGTACTGTATGTGCACACATAGCACACACCAGCATCTAATATTCTATATCAATATTATCTGTCGAGATAATAAAGGTCACAGGTGACGGCCATTAGCACAGCCTGGACAATGATTGGGCCACCTGATTGTGCAGGTATCAGGAGCAGCCTGGAAACATGCCTAAGATATATATATAGATATATATAGATATATATATATATACACACACACACACACATATATATATATATACACACACACACATATATATATATATACATATATACACACACACACAGATATATACATATATACACACACACACATATATATATATATATATATATATATATATAGACATATACACACACACAGATATATACACACACACACACATATATATATATATATATATATATATATATACACACATATATATATCAACACACAGATATATACACACACACACACACACATATATATATATATATATATATATATATATATATATAAACCTACACATGTGGGATATTTCTGAAATTAGGACACCTTAACTGATACATTTTGACTGTCACTTTAAATAATTTAAAATGTGTTTTTTTTTCCAAAATGCTTTTAGTTTTTTTTTTTACTAAATACCAAAAACAAAAACCTGGGACTGAAGGGGTTACACGAGAAAATACAAAGTTTGCACAATGTATAGAGTAAAGCAGACCAGCTGTATTTATATATATAATCATACAACCTACTATGTGCAACAGTATAGGAAAGGACTTAGTATTCTGGAGACATGGCATTTATTCTATAACTCACCAAACATGGCAGCAGTCTGCCCCTGGGATCTCTGCAATGCACTGGAAGCCTATAAACCAGCTTGTCTGCACCCCAGAATGCTCTATATGACCTGTCTTCTTTTTTACACAGGTTACAGGGTCCCCGTTCCTATGGCTATACATGCATATGCTGTTATGCTGCCCTTGTTCAGTGTGTCTGACTCCTGCATTCCTCTCTGGCTTCCAGGAGCTCGGCACCTCACTCGTTGGAACATGCTAGAACATGAATGCTGCGCACTTCTGCCTTGTCGTTCCGGAAGTCCCGCCCCCACAGTGTCCTCACCGCCCGCAGAGTGTCCGCGCCGGCCCGCAGCCGTGCTTTAGCTGAGTGAGTACTGCGCATTTCTCTTATGGAAACCGGTTTGGGCTGAGTCTGTATTCCTCAATGCCGGGGGTTATATTCCGGATTATTACTTTAGGGCCATGATGGGCATGCAAGGAGTTGAAATGCCGTTTTAGTGCCCTGGGGGTATCATTGGGTCTGTATAAGGTCTGTATTGGGCTTGAAGGCAACCATCATGATTTCTTCACACAACTGGGTCAAGGTTGGGGTGTCATTATTTGGGGTGCTGTAAGTAGGGTGAAAGCATGTTCATTTCTATGTTGTTATATGGAGCCCCAGCATGTCGTTGTCTTCTTATTAGTCCCTGTGACTTTATATGCAGCTTCCACAATAACTGTGGGCTCCCCTGTGTGGCTCAACCTATTGTGTGGTTGGGTGGCTGTAACATATGGTATGAGATTAAAATGAGATGTATATGCATGTGTGTAAAACTCATTAAATCCCCCAAATCTGTATTAGTAAATAATTTAGTGCCATTGAGTGGATTGGAGTGGGGGTCAAGCTGATGGGGGTTACACAGATGGTGGTTTGGGGGTAATTTGGGGTCACTGTCTAGTTACTCTAGTTCTTGATCAGGACCATTTTCTATGTATTAATACGTATTAACAAATATGACATGAGATGCTAATTACTGCAGAGTTTTGTCCACAGTGCACCAGTAAAGAAGGGGTTAAATAATAATCAAAAAGTAGTACTTCCAGTGCTGCATTTGTAGAACGTTTAAATTAATATACATCTCGACTTTGCAAAATGCACCAACCCGGTTTAATTAACCGGATCGGAGTTATTTATCTAACACCGGCAACGTCACATGGTACGGCAGCTTTAAATGAGAGGTTAAAGTATATGACTAACAAGTAACTTGTAGGTGGCTGGCGTCTCATAATCAGAACTAATTATGCGGATACATTTACTTTTCCAATATTACCATGGTAACAGGCATTATAGCAGGTCCTCAAACATTCACTGTACAATATTGTCCATCTAAGTGAGACATCAGCCTGAAGTTCTACTATTTTAGTTTTGAAATATTCATTTTTTTTATAGTGCCATTACAGATTAAAAAAAAAAATTAGTTTCTTGTTGATACCGTCAGCCCTTTATATTTATTACAAACCCATGTATTGGGAAATATTACGCGTAATTCTACAGATAAAACTTCTCATTTCAAATGAGATAGGTAAGCCTTCTCCCTGGGCGAGAAGAGCGACCTTTATGATGTTTCTAACAGACTTTATTTAAGGTAAATGGATTGCGTTTAACTCAAGTTTAAAGCGCACCTTTCCACTTTATTACACTGTTAATTCCCAGCGCATTAAACTTGGGCAGATTCCGTAGAATGTTAGAGAACCCGGCATTGTTTGCCATGTAAATATTTATTGTTTACTGTAAAGACCCCGGCTGGATACATTAAAACCATACAGGTTTCTTTGTGAAACATTGTAATTGTTTTGTAATGATACCAAGAAAGCCGTGTGCCCTTCCCATCCAGTTTTCTGTATTTCTGGCATATGACATCATACGTTATCTATTATTTAGCAATTTGCTATCCCACTCTGTTAGAGATCAGCCATGCCGTAAGATGAAAACCCCAACACATCTGTCCCGTAGTACTAATTACTGCACAGTTGGCAGCCGTAGTGGAAACATAATGACCCAGATGTATCAGAAGACGCGGAGAGTGGAAACTCAAAGGTGTACCTATTGATTACGTGGTACACAAACATCGCTAAGTGCCTCTGATCCCGACAGCTGTTTTCCAACATTACCACTGCTTTCATGTTCAAATAACATAAAGGATCAAAACACATTATAGAACTATCCAGCAGGCGCCATGGACACAATGTGAGTGACTCGGATGCTTTGATGGCAGATGTAATATTAGATCAGACAAAGCACAGTGGCACGGATCCACAGCTGATCCATTGGCTTTGGTCAGTGTTAGGCGAGTTCCCTACTCGTCAGTTTCCTACATGCACTGAAGCCGTTTTAGTTATAAATCCCTCTCCATGGGGTTGGAGAGAGACCATGCGCCATGAGCGGCACATTAGGACTGTGCAAATCATTTATGGAAACAACGTCTATGTTTTACAATATATAGAATAGAAAAAAAGAGTAAAAACTGCAAACAATGTTAAAGAGACCCACTTTCTTATAGTTATAAAGGAAACGTAATATTTAATATAATATTTTTTAATGTAAAGTGAGCCTGTGCCCTTTAAATCTATTAGACCTGAAAGAAATATGTTTTTTTTTTATCACAATATTGCTGAAAATATGTCTTGCATATCAAGACAACCATACGCTTACCCTAAGTGTTCCTGAACTGCTCCTCCACCAGTCCGTGGATCAGTCATTTTTCTATGACGACGCATATCGTGGCATTGCCCTTTAAATGCCCACACAATGTTTAACAGCCTTTCTGGAAGGTCTGTCGAGAAAAGCAAAACGACTGATCTCAGCGCTCAAAGAACTTTCCAAAAGAGTGATTATTTAAATATAATTATTTAGAATTTCTTATAATATTTATCCGTTTATTAGGCTAATTGGAAGGTCTTTTCTCCATCTATATATATATCTACAACTATATAATTCTAAAAGGCACGCATTGTATAACCCCAGGCGATCCAGATTAACTTTGAATGGAATGCAAGGTCTTTTGCCATTCTGTCTATAAGCCCATTGTGCAGAACTGTAAACTGTTTGGAGGTGAATAAATAAATTATGCCATGATTAATAATGATAGAAAACATTGCAGTGCATTAAGGTATTCAGAGAAACTTAAGTGCTAAGCCAAGTGGTCATTCTCTGAAGCTGATGGGTTTCTGGGAAAAGCCAGAAAATGCCGGCTGATGGAGACTAATAAATTCCCGGCTGATGTGTTTGATGTTAATAATTTAAAAGGAATTTATCAACATTTTATGTATTCCAATTCACATTTTAAGCTTAGCCTGATGTCACTTTCGGTTTATACGTGTGCCAGTGAATATAATATGTGCTTTTCACAGTTAAGCTTTTAATAATTTTAGGACCCTGCCAGAAATGTGATGTAAGACCTGTATATATACATCTTGGTGGCAGAATATCAAGAAAACGTAGAATTCCAAGAGAAACCATTAAATAATCCCCAAGTAATTATCTCGCTAACGTCTTTTTTATTATTTTGTGTTAAATTTAATCCATGTGTTTTAAAGTATTCTTAGCAATATACGTCAACCTAACTTGCATAGAGCTAAATCTAACTGAGCCTTTCTCCTTTCCTTGATTTTTGCACCAATTATAAAACAAATATATAAAAAAAACATTTACAAAATAAGCTGCCAGTCGGGAGCCATATAACATTTTATTTTCTTCATATAATATGAGACTGCTTGTTTTGACCATGTGACTCAAGAGAGATGGAACGTATAGGACGTAACCTTCCACTGGCTTCTATGGGGAAGAACCTTGGCCCAAAATGATTCTTTCAGGATCCCCACTTGTCCTTCATCCGTAATTTTTCTTACCATTAAATGATTGTCAGAGCTCAGAAACGTCTCGGCAAAGATCAGAGCTGTCACTAGTGATTCTGCCTAATGTCTTTCCCCTTTTAAACGAGCAGAACGTTAATTGAGAAGCTTGCTTCCTAAGTGTCTCGATCATTAGTCTATACTGTACTCAGTGGTATTGACGAGGGAGCGAGGCTTTTCATAGACTGTGACAGGAGATGGGGGTCCCTTGACAACGTTCCTCAATAAACTGCAGCTCCTGGTATAATTAGTAGAACTCTGCAGGGATCTGAAGACACGTTTGAGTAGCAAGATATGTTTTCATATGTTCCACACATTTTAAGTTATAGTTTGTATTCTCTGTGTCAATCATAGGTGTTCTGAGTGCGATAACCGAGGTTGTGTTTGAGTTTTCCAGGGCTACTGCCTACAAACAACTGCTGAGAAATAATTCCTGCAGGCTCCAGATTCCCAGGAAGGGGTAGGTCAGCGCCATTTCATGCTTCATATGTTCCGAGATGATTAGATTTATGCATACGTACCCCAAAGCCAGCAGCAAAACCAGTGTAGGTCATTTTTCTTGTGGGCATTTGTATATGTAATAATAGTCTTGGATTTGTATACAGGATTCTGGTAGAAGTCATGACATCGGCTAGTGGAACAAATGAATCGCTGGCATATTAGCGTAAAGGAAAACAACGGGAAAACATGTTTCTAAATTCTGCAAAGCTGAACAATGTAATGGTTACAAACAAGCGGATATCCAGTAAAGCAGGACACAGAGTAAAGGAGTTTAGAGGGGTTCACTCTTCGGACTGGATAGAGAGGTACATGCAGGACCTGTGAAGGAGCATCAATGTAGGACTCTTTGTTGAAGTTTGATAGTGGCCGCTAGAACCCTCTTTAAAAAGGACACGTTTTTCATAATGAATAGTGAAGTTGATGAGCTGAAAATGTTTTGTATGCTTCAATCCTAGCTCACGTGGAATGAATCCAGTGTGTGGATCCGTGGAGAGCACTGTATGAAGTTCCGGTACAGGTTACAGCTCAGCAATTGTCAAAAAGAAGTCAGTGGATTGAAATTCAGCTTTTTTACTTTTTTTTTTTGGTGTAAGGAAAACAAAGCTTATTATCCTATAAAGAGCCTCTTAACTCATTCTCACACAGGGATTGATTGGTACTTGTGAAACATGTTAATACACACCTTGAAGTGATACCATTTATTCAAGAGACTGAACAGGACTGCCAGGGCACCCAATGCTGTTACTGAGCTATTCATTCGCTAGGAAATCACTATATAAAACCACTAGGCAAATTAACATTGAGACAATGTGGTTGAAGAACAATGGTTTGAATAATTAATTTGCACATTCAATTTATATTCAAATGCAACATCATATTCATCACGACTGAAGCACGTCGGTGTCTCGGTGAAATGTCCTTATGTCCATCACAGCCGACTTATGATCGGATACTTCCTGAGAGCGTTACAAAAACTTGATTGTCTTTTTCTCTATGCTGCTCTGTGGTTAAAAGCACAGGCTGAGTTAGTTTTATTATTAAAGGGGTCTTGGTGCCCGGGGGAAATATTGTAATTTAATATTTACATGTTTGTTTTTTTTTAAAAAATCAGCAGTTTCAACATGAATAACATTGATAATTTATGATTGACGCAATACATAGAAGAAACATGGATATAAACTAGACTAGGGCACCGGCAAACTCTTCGTGTTCATCTTCGTGGGTAAAAAAATCTTTGTATTCCAGCTTTGGATTTTAAAGGTCCGTACGAGCAACTCTAGCTTTGGATTTTAAAGGTCCGTACGAGCAACTCTATTGGTTGCCGGCAGGGGCCTCCTCTGCCATCAACCAAGGAAGCGCAAGTAAAACTCATTGGTTGATGGCAGACGAGCCCCCTACTGCCGACCAATAGAGTGGCTCGTACAGACTTCTAAAATCCTGGTGCCGCAACTTGGCCAGGGGAGAACACTGGTCTCCCCGCTCCTAGAGTTAAAGGTCCATACAAACGACCAATAGAGTCACTCGTACGGACCTTTAACTTTTGGAGCGTGGAGACCATGGTCTCCCCAGGCCAAGTTCCGCTGTCAGGAGTTAAAGGGCCGTGCGGGCGACTCTATTGGTCGCCTGCAGGGGCCTCCTCTGGCATCAACCAATATGAATGCACAAGTCTAATATAAACTGTGTTGGTCTCAACTTATGAGCAACATCACAAGACCACACCAAAGTGCATATTAACGAATGCATATGGTGCAGCATTGTGATGATGTAACAGGTCATTTTATTAACGTTTTTTCCTAGAAAACACATCAAGTTTGTTTTTAAAGTAGTACTATAATTAATTCATTAGATTTCTTGCAACTTATGCCATATTCCATATGTCTCAGGTGAAAAGGAGCCACGGGCAATTCTCCACTATTTTCAGGTTTGTTTTTTTTTTTTAATGTTATTTTCATTATTCCCAAAATCAGACAATTCTGCTTCCTGTAAGGAACAGCGTTCACTTATTGAAGATTACTGCTAGTGATCTTTAATAAAGATGGAAATTCACAGCACTGCCAGGCTTAGATATGCATATGTATGAACGCATACAAACCATTAGCACTTTGTTATTCTATCTCATTCATGCAGTGCGTATATGTAAACAGTGATATTTACTTTAATACATTTATAGCAGTGAGCTCCAGACCTCGGGGGGGGGGGGAGGATAAAATAACAATTCAGAGGATTAGTTAAGGGACATCCAAAGCACAGTTGTATGAGCTCCATGCCAAAAGTTTAGTATGTATTCTTATAATCACACCCTAGAACATAGAGGCTGCCCCAATTCAGAGCTGTCTCTCTCCTGATCCTTATAAGAAGGGAGTGACAGGGACAAGGGGCAGGGGCGGTCCCAAACAGCCTTGAAAGTGTTGGGGAGTGGGTGTGACCAAACGCCATTCCTCCCCCGAGGAGTCAACTCTAATTTCTAGAGTATCTGGGTGACTTTCTGAGCATTCCCACGTTTATACCAGTTTAGTCTGATTTATAACTTTGGAGAACCTGCTATCAGGTATGGAAGTAGCTCACCGACAAGTTTGGTCTCTTTGCAACCCTTTCATTTCTTGTGGTTTGCTGCTTTAGTCCATATAGCTCCTATATTGACGTGAGAAATAGACAGACCCTAAGTGTAGCGGTCTCACTGTAAACTGTATACATGTGGGTTACAGATATTTCCGCCATAAATTATATCTGTGTTTTTGCTTTGCCATGTCTGAGGAACAACCTGTAGTGATTTCTTATATATATATATATATATATATATATTAAACAATGTATAATATATATTAGACAATGGATGATGGCTCATCAATGCCTCATCCACGACAACAGAGACGTCTTCATAGGCGGAAGTGTTCCAGGGAAATGCAGTGCCCCATAAAACAGCAAATAGCTGTAATAAATTGCAGGAAAGAGGGAAAATAACCTTTCAATCTCATCGCTGATGGACAAAGCAAGGATGTCTACTGGTAGAATTCAAAAGCAAGCTGTAACAATAGAGGCAGGTAAGGTAAATGGGAGGTCAAGAGACGCCAACGTGTTAAAACGTCTTGCTAGGGGGAGAATGAAAAGCTCGAATTTGGAGTAGAGGAACGTAATCGGTTCCACGAACTCGCTACGGCTGATGTCAAATAGCATGTTAACCATAACAGGAAAACTGAAACCATAATTGACAGGAAGCCTAGAACATTTGACTTTTTCCCGCATGTCTTTATGTGAGCCCGAGACATAATTCATTTCATAATTTTTAAGACTCCGACAGAGAATCCATTTCTGAAAAACTCACTTTTGTGGAGCAAGGTTTCTGCGGGAACACTGACTTTCCTTCAGAGCAATGTATGGGGATCTGAAGCTTATATTCAGAATCTTTTATGTTCTATATGAGGAAATGATATCTTCTGCCGAAATATTATATATATATCTATATCTATCTATATATATATTTATATATGTGCTATCTTTGGCCAAAGTGTAGTGAGGGGAATGCTCTACTGAGGCTACTTAGGTGTCTTTGATTTTTTGATCACTATTTATGTTACAAAGTAAGACATTTAGAAGAAAAATGTCTTTTAGTTGCCTCATGTTGTTTATAAAGCCATTCGATACATTATTATGACTTTTAGGGTTGTAGAACCATGTGAGACCCTCACATTCTGAGCTCCTTCAAAAGGGGAGTCAGTGGAGAAAAGAAGGGACTGGCCAAACTAAACAGGGGCGCTTGGCAGATATGTTTCTATTGATAATTGTGACAGAAACTGAAAATCAGAGAGTTATAATCTGGTGTGTTTTGCAACCTGTTGTGTATTTTTATTGATCTTGATTCTGAAGTATTATATTTTCTTTTTAAGATAAAAGATCTATAAACCAATTGAATAAAACAGTTTTTGTTGAATAATATACAACGCATAATTTGACCACGTGCAGCGCTTTCTAAATCCGACAAGAAAGTGACTGCTTGTTTTTAGTGATCGTTTTGGGGACTGTATCATAGAATTGGGCGATTCAGTTAATTTTCCAGAGTAGTGATTTTTAGGACGATCAGGAATATTACTGCGTGTAAAACATCAGTCACATATTTATTTATTTGCAGCATCTCGTGCTGATTACACGGCTCCAGAAATCATTCCGATTATGTTTTTGATATTTTACAGACGCTGCTTTCTGTTCTTGAACTTCGCTTGATAAGAGCAGTTACTTGCAAGCCTTTTGAAGCCGAGATGTACAATTACGATATACAAGCCTGATATATTATGGGGAGGCCCCCCGCAGTGTCTTCTAACCTGTACCATCCCTTAACGTCTCTGCAAACTCCCGTCCTAGACGTAATGTATTCCCAGCTGACCATTAGAATTTTATTTTTATATACACGCCGCATTCGTTTTTTTTTGTTTTTTTTTGGTGTTTGCCCCTGCTTTTGCTACATGAACATAGTTTCAAAGTTTATTATGTTTATTCACTTGTAACCGATCCAAATTGGATCCTATTCTGCATGTAAAATCCTTGGAGAGGGACCTGACAAATTGTCAGCTGCGTAACGTACCCGTGAATATGCTCCGCCGTATGCAGTGGGGGTAATCTTTGAATTAATGTGATTCCCAACTCAAGCGAAACGGCTCTGGGTCCTTGGCGTAGAACTGAATCGCTTCAATTGGCAGGCGTCTGAGAGCTCTGGAAAGTCTGCATTAAAAGGCAGAATAAGAAAACAAATATTGCTTGCTGAGAACGGCATTGCCTGAGATCGCCTCTTACCGCTACCTAGAACAGGATATGTTCCTTACCTCTTGGGCAGCTAGATTGATTTATTACATGAATAATGGTTTAGAATGCACCCGCTGATAAATGTATCCACAAATACTACTTTCCTCTATTAAAGTTCTCTTTCTTCTTCTCAGCAACCCTCAAACAAGGCTGCCTGAACCAATCGGCAACAGTCAGCAACTCAGTAGGCGGGGGGAAACCTAATGGGGGGGGCATTAAAGTAAATGTCAATGTGCCATACGCATTAGGCGGGTTTCTAGTAAGTATATGTTACTTATGTCACTGCAGCTTGATATGTAGAAGAAACAATGACATCATCTTTTTTTTGTCTCATTAATGCCCGGTATCATATTTTATTAATATAACTCACTAAGGTGCAGTAATAAAAAGAGAGGCACATGGGTTATATCCCAGACTGCATCAAAAAGTAGTGAAGTTCAAAGGTTTTTTCAATATGATGTGCGGTGTGGGCAGAAGGCTGTTTTAATGTCATGCGCGAGTGCCTCGGCGTGATAGGAATAGTGTATTGAACAGTGACACCTACTGGCAGAAAATGAACATTTCCCCCCAAAAAACACATTCTAACTCCCACGTGTCATATAATGTGTGCTGTTGCTAAGTATTGCAATGTTTAGCATGGGAACACTTCATTATTATATGTGGTAAAACACACAATATGTTGTCATAGAAACTAAAAAAAAAAAAGCATCTTAAAAAGGTTTCTTTGTTGTTTGTATGGGATTAAAATTTCAGAAAATAACAAATCTGCTAAGGATTTCTTTGCTTAACATTCTAAAGAGTGCGATTATCGTGGATTGTTGAATCCTGGGGTTCTGCAAGATCCCGTCGGCTTTCCATAGGCATGTCCCTGAACTCACAAGGGTCCCCGATCTGTAGGGATCATGCCAGGTTAAACCAGACAAAGTAGCCAATTGCCCCAGTGTTTGTTCTGTAATTGTTAATGGAAACGGAGTAATTTGTGGGTATCCTTTCCTTTAAGTACAGGGTTCAATTTTAATGACCGCCTGTTTATAGTATACTTAAATAACTTCCGATAAAGACATTGAAGCCCCTTCGAAAATCACACCCCTCCCCGCACACCGCTCTCCCCATTCTAATAACCGGGAATGTTAAGCCGCAAATAATTTAATTGCATTTACGTACTACGATGTCTGTGAGAAATACAATGAAAATAACGGGATAGTGTGCGTAATGTATAATTCAGTTGTGTAAAACTCGCTAATCCTATTTAAAAAAAAAACTAATTTTCCACAAGTATCTCAGCAAAGTGAATGAATACCTAATGAGCCATTTAATCTGTAAAACGGTGCACCCCGCAGGCCCTGGTATTTGCATGAAGCTTGTTAATGCCTGTATCTCGGGATAAAGACATCCGTTCGCTACTGGGAGATTGTACGTGAAGATAAGTCAGGCACTAAACAGGCTGACGTGTGATTATGGTTTTGACTCTCTATTCTTGACGTACATATATATATTATAAATATATATATATATATATATATATATATGGACAAGTATTTTGACTGTTACACCAACAGGGAATTTGATGACATCACATTCTAATTACATAGACATGAAGTTGGTCCCCCCTTTGCAGCTATAACGGCTTCTACTCCACTGGGAAGGCTTTTTGCAAGGTTTTAGAGAGTTTCTGTGGGAATTTCTGCCCATTCATCCAGTAGAGCGTTTGTGAGGTCAGGCGCTGATGTTGGACGAGAAGGTCCGGCTCGCGATCTCCGGTCAGGGCTCTGTGAGACCAGTCACGTACTCTCGGGTACTTTTTTTTTTTGTCTTGATGCTACAACACCTTTAAAGACAGATGATAATGCACCATTATATTGTAATAAGATGGAATATTTCATATACAGAAGAAGAAACCCCACAGTTCTTTGTAAATGAGACAAATAAAAAAAAACAAAGCCAACCTTACCAAATTAATCTCACGAGGCCGGTACAGAAACCTACGCGACAACCACTGCAACGATGCTGCACCGTTTTCTGGAAATATCCTTAGATGCCCCTTTTTTAACCGTATAAAACACAATTATATGGTAATTTCCTCTACATTTCTTTTCCATTCTTTACCTACGTCTATTAGCCTCCTGGGTGCACTGAAAGGTAACCATTGCAGGCTTATTATCGTTTACATGGATTCTCTGGTCACATTACTGATGGAGCTTTCGTTATTTGGGGGCCGTAGCTTCATATTAGGATAGTGATATACGGGGAATAGCAGAATAGAACAAAACTCCACAAAACTCATCGCATTACTCCTCTTATGATCTTCTCAATTCTTAATTTGCACTTCATTGCTGGCATGTATATTTTATGCTCTTTACAAACAGATGAACCTCAGGGATAACCTCGGGAGTGCTCCAGTTCAGGGAATACAGAGAGCTGGGTGACATTTCTATGGGTCATTCTGGCCACTCTGTGCGTATGGAAGGATGGGCAATGATTCACGAAGATGAGCTGTTCAATACATATGCTGCGTTTACACCAAAATCTAATCCAAATCACATGAGCCTGGAATACTGAGCTTCCGGCTGATGAATTAGATATGGAAAGCTTGGAATGTCTCAGAACATCTCATTAGCTAAGGTGCCTTGTGTGCATCTTTTTTTGTTTAAGATGCTTGACTGTAAACGCTTACATTCTAATATGGAAATTGATTAGAACCTGATGGACGGCAAGAATCTTAAGTATGTTTTTCTCTCAAGGGTGTCAAGGGGTTAACCATAGCTGAAAAGGTGGTCCATGGATCTTTAACCTTTATCAGTCTCAAATGTTCTAGATGTATCAGTATCAAATGTTCTAGATTTAACTATTATCTGACGTTTAGTGAAACAATCTGCTGAACTCCCAGTATTCTAAACCGGAACTGCCTGTACCCGTGTACCGAACCTCTGTACATCTGTAAAGTACTTTGCGACCCCATGATGGCCATGTTCAGCTATATAGCCCAGCTGACAACGTATAGATCGCACTGCTGTAATTGGCATAATCTGCTGCTTGTTATTCTTCAGAAGACGTTAAATAAACGTGGCATGTGTTCACACATGCGTTTGAATGCTCTTTTCCCAAGTGGGATAATGATAAAAAGCCATAGAGATGCACGTTGTGAATCACCAGATATGTAAATATCTCCACAGCATTACAGTTTAATAGACCGTTCAGAAAAGAAGCTTTTTGCAGCACTATTTTTGCTGGTTCCATCTGCTATCGCCCCCCACTTGATTTTGGGTGGCCTTGTTCATCGTTCCTTAAAGAAACATTTCTTGGCTTAAGACTCAGCTGGCCAAGGTCTTACGAGTCGGGCTTCTCTTGAAGGTGACTGTCAGGATTGAGTTAGGAGCACAAGAGCAGAGGATAGTCCAAAACAATGTCAGGAACAGTCCAATAGTTCAGTGGCCGGCGGGGATCAGAAAAAACAGTAGTCCAAGCTAAGGTGGTCCAATAGGAGAGCCAAAGGTCAAATAACGGAGAATCCAAAAAAGGGTCTGTAGCAAGGCGAGCAGAGAAGAACAGGAATCTGGAGTCCAAGGACATACAGGAACCAACGTTCTGGAACACTGGAGTAAAGTGGTCACAGTCTGGGGTTTTTATAGTGCTGCAGGTATCTACTCCGCCCCTGTGCTGAACAAGCCCCTCTCTGGATTGGTTGCCAGGGAGGAGTGATTCCAAAGCACCTGGTTCACTTTCTGTGTGTGAACACTACTGGTGGATAGTTGATGGTGGAGGCGGGCTTCACCTCCCATCCACAGGTCTGCAACATTATGTTGATGTCTGGGCAACACCTGGAAGTTCTCCCTGGGGTTTGCTGAAACTTTAGGCCGCGGTTTTGGCCTACCACGCTACCACAATCACCAAGCTTTTGGAAGACCTGCAGTGACGGAGGACGGCTGGGGAGAGCAGGTAAGGGTGAGAGGGGCATGACAGCGACTTACCCACTTCGGTATCACTCTTCATGCTGTTTTGTAACTTGAAAAAGCTCCTTAGATGTGGCAGCTTAGGGACCTCTTTGTAAAGCAGGGCTTGTGTGTGACGTCTGGCACCCAACTTTTTCAGGACATTATATAGGCATCTATAGGTGTAACCGGCTTTTATCGGAATGAAGGAAAAATGCAATTAAGGTTTGGTGTGTGTTTTTAATTTATTCTGCACACCAAATCTGAATGTGTTTTAATACTGACAGTGATCCAGCCTTCATCAGGAGGGAGGTGAGCCTGCTGGCTTAAATGTATCCAGATACTTAGGCACTGTACATTGCACCAGCTCCTATACACGGTGCTGTACAGGGCTACGTGTCCTACTCAGAATTAATCTTAGACAGAAGGGGTTCTGTACTTTTATGACCCTAATAATTCCATTGATGTGGTTGCATAGTTACTTCATGACAGTAAGGAGGAGGAGGTGACTTGTCTCTAGAGGCATTTTAATCAGAGCTGCATTTGATATTCCTTCTTCAAGGCAATCAGCGTAATAACACTTCCAGCCTGATCCATCCCTGGAGGGAGGCAGCAAACATACGCTTTTTATTTATTTATCTGTATCTTGTAACGGTAATGCTGACTGCAACATTCTATAGTATATGTGAAACATTTGAAGCTTAACCCTTTTACACCTAGCTGATCCTTTATTGCTGTTCAGTATGGTTCAATTGCCTGGTAACAAATGCAGAGTCAGAGCGACAAGCCATGGAGTAACAGTAGGGACCCAGCAATCTTACACTAATTGGGACCTTTTTATGGAGAGAAACAATGGCAAGCTCCCAGATGGGTACCATCCCATGTGTTAAGCTCTTAACCTTTGTCTCTTCTTGGTTTAGAATCTTAGATGTCCGTGGTGTGTTGTTTTCAAAGGCTGTTGGATTGAAAGCTCTTAAGATTAAATAATGACTCCTGTCGAGTAGCTCTTAAGATCCAGGGATATTGGCGAATGTACAGTGTGGGTACCTGGCCAGCATATAAAAACCTAGCTATAACATTACATAAGAACATCCATAATTACTCTGCAATAAGCTCTCAATATTATCGACCGTACATAGTCTGTTTACATGCGCACAGAGGGTATGGTGTTTGATCTCCGTACATAAACCTTTAATGGTGGATAGTGATTAGTTGCCCTTGTTGTGTACAGGAAACTGCTGACAAACCGGAATTTTCAAGCATACATTTTTCTCTATAGCTCGGCAGGATTAATTCCACTTATCGATGAACCTATTATACTCTGTGCTGGGGCTGGAAACACATCCCAAAGGAACATATGCCTGCAAGGCACCATCTACAGTCTACTTATTTTTCAGCAGAGGTTCTCATCAGTTATGTAGGCATAAGAAATGCAAATAATTTGTTTCTTTACAACCCTTCCCACAAGTGAACAGAATTTCACCAACAAAAGCTATACTGGATGGAACCCAACTGCTGTAAATTGCACTTTTGCCGCTTTATAATATCATAGTGATGATTAGCATTGGGTTCTTTCTGTTGATGTCTTTGTTCCAAGGGCATAGAGTGGACAACCTTGTCATGTTCCACTAGTGAACCAGAAGAAAACCACTGTATTCACTGACTTCCTACCCAACTCTGATGGTGAAACCACTGGGGAAAATCACTATGAATGACCGTAAACTGAGCTTTGTGGTACTTAACGCATAATTGTTCTATAGTATTGGGTGCAATTTATTAAATGTGTCATTGCATCAGTGGCCATCATCTTGGTGAGAGAGGCTTTAATTTCTTCTTCGCTCTTTGGCCCTTTCCACACAATCATTCAGACTGCAAATCAAATTTCTATAACTGTGAAACAATGTTGGTGTAAAAAGAAGAACCCTTTCATCTTTTTCTATGAAGCAGATTTCTGTATTTTTACTCGTACCGTGGAAATTTGCGGTACTCTCCTAATGCAACTTCAAAAAACAGCCATCCTTTAATATTTAACCTTGATGCAGCATTTTCTCATTATTTAATTATTCAGGGACTCGTCTGTTATTTTAAGAGACGTTATTAGTTTGAAAGTACGAGTTTGCTTTCATCTCTATAAATTGTCTGGTATCAGCACATTATCATTCGCTGGGTTTGCTACAGGCTCCGGGTAAATGGCATTGAGAAGTCTATCTTGGAAGCCATGTGTAGCTGTCAGCTGTGCCCTCTTCCCCTGGTTTGAATTTGCCCCCTCTCAGGGCAGTAACCTTGATTTCCAATGCAAAACCAGAAACTGTCCCATTAACAAAGATAATTGGTGATACGGTATACAGGAGACAGGCGCAAATTTGTTGTATGGGGCAGAATCTTGGCTTCAGTTGTCTTCACTTTTTATTTCAAGTAGACCTGTCACTGTCACATATTATCCTCACCCCTGTATTATCCTCACCCCCTGTATTATCGTCAGCTAGTTGCTACATGATTTGTATGATCTCCCCTCCCTGTTAATTCCTTCCAATTAGTTATTTAAGGAAAATAATTAGCACTGCTGATATGGAGGGTTCTTAGAGTGTTTTCGTGAACAGAACTTAATAACATATCCTGGAAACCAGCAGCCCCCTGAATCTTAAACGCTCCTGCTTTTGAGATAATTCTGCTGTTTTCTGCCAGGTCCTAGATTTGAATAGATATCTGTACATGTTGTGCATATACGGATCCTCATCTGGCAGCAGGTGGCAAACTATCCGCTATGTAGGACCAGCCCACGAGGGGTCTGTGCTGGACATGTTTCCATAGAAGAGCAGGGTGGCAATAGGGGAATAGCAGTAGACGTTTATACTGGACAAGAAAGCGATTCTACGGGTGCTAAAGCAGACGTTTCTCAAAGGATGGGTATCGTAGCGTTAATTCTTTAAACACGGACCCTTTGAGCAATTAACATAGATTACGGTGGCATTTCATCTCATCGCTTTTGCGTATTTTTAGCACGTTTGTTCAGAAAAGCAGGGAACCAAAACCTTTGCAGCTTACGGAGCACCATCCTCAGTATTAACCTTTTAGTTGTTGGAGGAAACGGCAATCATTTCGGTTTTCTTTGCAAGGCTAATAATTAGCGCTCCTTCTCCGCTGTGGCACGGTGTGCTTCCTTTCAGAGGGCAATTTCACCAACAATCTCCTGATAATTCCTTCCAAAAACTGTTTCCCGAGCTCCCGCGGCTCAGGACACGCGGGCGCTAGCCATTTCCTCCCAGTAATAGCCATTCATTTCAAGGCATTCTCTCGCCTAGATTGAACCGGAGAAATCCTGATTTATTTATTTATTTAACTGGTCGTTGTAAGTCATAGTTTGAAGAGTACAAATAATATTAACAATATAGAAAATTAAAAATAATATACTGGTACAGAGAACACCGTTCTTTCACGCTAACTCTGGTAAACTATTATCTTAAGGATATTAGCTTCACCCCCCCAGGGGGCTTTAGTAAATTGGGGTATCGGGCAGGTATTATATCGCGGCTCTCCTTGATAAACATCCCCAGCTTTACGCTGGGTTCCTTTTATGCAGATGGAAGACGTTTCAGAAAATAAGAAAAAGATTCGTGTAATCACGACCATCTCGACAAACTGAAATGAAAATCTTACAGAGAAAGACTTTGATTGACTGAAGATTGTTCCAAGTCTATTGTTTTCCGCGCTGAATAAATGTGCTGCATCCCCGAATTTTAAAAAGAATCCCTTAATCGAAGCACAATAGCACCTAAGTAATTGTATTATTTTAAGAATATTATCGAAGCGCCGCTCTGCCGCTGATTGCGATACCACAAAATTGTAAAGTACCGCGAGTTGCGAAGAATTACTCAAGTAGGAATCGTAGGCATTCTGAAAAGCTCTCAAACTCCTCTTTAAAGTACAAACTTTCTTTCTTAACAAATGCGTTAGCGAGTGATTTACAATAATGGAACCGCGCAAAAGCTACACCGAAATGAGACTATTTAATGGATGCAGCGGAGGAGCAGAGAACGGATTCTGTAATAACCGCCAACGTATCATCCTGATGTCTAATTGATTTCTATAATAAACCCGGTATACGTACAGCCTCATATAGCAGCGGCGGTGAGGATTGGCAGTGAACGCGCGGATATTTATCTCATGTGTTTGATGAGGGATTATAGGAAGGGTTGGGAGGCAGATCCGGTGGTCTGTCACCCTGAATAGATAAAGAGGAACGACCGCCATTATCCTGGTATCGAGATGAAAGGACAGGCCTTCTGCTGCTGGTACCAGTCGGCTCTACACAGTATGATGGCGCTATATAAAACAATAAATAACATTATCCTTCCGGAGGCATCACCTGCTTTCCTATAAGCGCTACTCGTGGTTTCCTACCTGCGAGTACAGCTATACCCCTAGCAGCCGGCCTCCTGGACACATGTAGTCCTACGGTTCACTTTCGTTAGCATGTTCTTACAGATCTCCCGTTTTCTGGTAGAAATGAACCCATCTACATGTTGGATCTTTGTATGCATCGCCAGCTTAGAACCCAGAGGCATTTGGTAGCCGCTGCTTTGGCTGGCAATGACATCACGCCATCAAATATCTTTTGCGTTGTTGCGTCTAACGAGCCGGGACCGCAACACGCATGATTCGTGGTTCCTTGTAATACGAAGCATTATGCGTTGGCACAGTAATGAAAGATAATGTTTGCTTTAACCATGGCTGCCAAGTATGTTAGAAACCCATCTTGCCTTTATTATAAGTAGAGAATCTAGGCCGATGCCGGTAATTATGGTCCCAGGATGATGCCATAGCTTTCAGCCGTCCTTCTGTGGACATGAAACCACTTTAACAGTGCAGTGTAAGTTGTACTTATTCCTTATTCAGATGTGCGGAGTGCACAGAACTAGAATCTAATCAAAGTTCTACTGTGTGGCGCGTGTTCCACATCGCTGTTTATTCTATCAAACGCTCGGGGAAAATAATATCTTTGGGCCAAGTGTCATCAAATGCTAAAAATAAAATGGTGTTGAGCACAAAAGAATGTATTTGTCTTTTAGTTTCCAGCTTTGATAAGGTGGATCATCACCCTCCAGGAGAAGGAGATGCGTGATGCTATATGGGGTGTTGTAAGATGTATTGTTAGTGTATGGCAGCCATCAGGACCAAGAGACGGCCACGTGATGCGGGAGAGGAGCTCTGACCCCTGCGCAGCGAAGCTTGCTGAATAGAGGGATTGTTGCCTTTGTGAGAGTTCAGCGGTAAGAAAATAATACGGGAACAATGCATTGTGAGAAGTGTTTAGAGCTTTTCTCTATCTAAAAAAAAAACCAGCAATATTTTAGTTGATAGGAGTTTACAATGACTTACATCTAAGGCCAAGAAACACTGATAGAATTTGAGAATCAGAATCTGATTTTTTTGGTAGGAACTATATTCAGTTCTCTGGATGACTTCTAAATGTTGGATAAGTAACGTTTTGGGAGCCGTGGCTCATGGGCTTTATCAGTGCCTGACTTTTATCCGAATACTAAGGAAACACAGATAAAACAGAGCGTTCCTGTACTCTGCGTGAAACACCCTCCTCGTACAGTCCTTATAATAGCCTATTAAGGATCATCTTACGGAATGTGTTTCTTATGGCGGTATGAACGGTTTTGTGCTTTGGTTTGTGCGTTCGTGGGTTTTAAGCGCGCCGTCTGCACAGTGTTTGCTAGAAGCAGACCAGAAAAGTAATCTTGGGAGATGAGCCAGAGCCGTATCTTCCATTTGTTATTATTGTTTTAATGGTCTGCTTACACTTGTGAGATTGTATTCTATATCCATCCCTAGCAAGCAACCCCAGGGATGTAAGCAGAAAGCGTTACAGTTACTGATTCCGTGAGACTGGGAGTTTAGGGGACTTTAACGATGCAGCAGGTGTGACTTCAATGAATTGCAAGCTCTTTGGTTGCCCGAGAGCTCACGGAAAACTCCGTTTATAATGCGGAAGAAAACTTCGCATGAAGACTTGATGGATTAACGGATAATTGTTGGGAAACTTATGATCAGGGATCAAACTTTACCTTGCAAGCTCTGAAATCCCTATGGTCCCCAGTCTTCCTTGTAAGATGACGGACATTGTAATTCAGCCATGGGGCAGCCCCAGCAATCTGGAATACAGGAGCGGCATCACGCCGGTAAATCTCATGTAAGATGTTCTATTCCGCATTTTTCTTCTGGCATACTCAATTTGTTCTCATATATGCAGTGGTTTTAGTGAAGTTGATTTAGGAACGCGCTTATAACTTCGCCAGGCAGATCTTCAAATAACCCCTCAACCAAGGCACAAAAGTCCCCACTCAGCAGTTTTAGCTGTTCCCATTGTGTCAGCGCTAAAGGACTACCATTAATCAAATGAAGTTACATTCATTTTTACATTTAAGTAGGCCATTTTTTATATTTTTCATATTTTCCTTGACTTCAGGCACCTGTTACGCAAAAAAAGAAAGGGGGGATATTAAATATTAACTCTACACATTAATGGGTTCCATTCGGCAGGCAATATGTAATGCAGAGTCCCTTCTGCGATGACGGTGCTTGGAGCACCAGAGATCTACATACTACATGCCGATCAAAAGGATAAATCAGACGGGCGCCGAGGCGAAATGGGTGCAGAGATCCTACATTTCTCTTGTGCCATGACAGGCTCCTCAGCTTGCAATGCGAATATAACACTGAATATGTATTTTCCGCACACATTTCTCTCACTTTGTGCCGATGTCAACAAATCCAGAACATTGTAGACCATTTAAACGTCCAGCATTGGGCAACCGGGTCCATAATAACCTTGATTCCCGTAATTACGGTTTGCGGGGAACGTTCCCTTACCCTGTGGAGCGCGGACCCCCATGGGGTACTCGGATATGACTTTGCTTTCAGAAGTTAATTGTATGTGGTGCAAATGTTGCAGTTACAATTACTCGCGGAACAAATATTGATTTTTGAGGTTACATGGCTGAAAAACCTACAAATGCTATTTTGATTGAAAACGTCTGACATCGATCCAGGGGAACTTCTTTAAACGTGTAACCGAAGGCACTACGCGATCCTAAAGCTCGGAAGCGCTATTCTTGCCCCAGGGTGACAGCCCTCGTTGGATTAACGGTGTGACTGTCTACCCAAAAAACGTCGAACTACTTCGATAATATGTATATATCGGTTATATATAGTAAGCGGTTCTTTCATGGTGCTCTGTACTTCAATATGCCTTCTTCCAAAATTAAACAAATATATGAAAAGCACTTACCTGAAACAGAAAATGCAGCCCTGCTGCAGCAGCCGCCCTCACCCGCGGAATTGCCCCCAATGGAAATTAATGGGATGATCTGCTGTGGAATTCCTCGGCCCAGCACCCGACCTGACCGGCATTTAGCTGGGGTGGGAAAAGGAGGTGGGGGGGCAATGCATTTGGGGGTAAAACCCCACAAAATTAAAGGGACCACGTCGCTATCCTATGCATTAAAGCATTTACATACAGTTTTGTTTTCCTAGAGCTCTGAAATAAAGTATTTCTAAATAGTCAGCCGGAGCCCACAGAAGGTGAAAATCTTTATTTAAAAACAGAACAAACTTCCAAATTGTGTTTACACAAAAACCAAATCCACGTTCTTCGGCTGTATGCGATTAGCTCAATTCTCAACAGCCTGATTTCTACTTAAAGGTCATTGGAGCAAAACAGCCAACAGTTTCTTCATTAAAAACACTTCTGCACAACCAAGAAGTCACTAGATTTGCACAACACCGAAAACCGGAGACGAACACCAGAGTCACTTTACTTTATGTTGTCTTCTGTTGACCTGTATCGGAAAAGCCTCTCAGCCGAGTTAGAAACTTCCATTGTCTTAAGCAATGAATACATCAAAACTTGTAGGACGGCACTAGAGAGTTTTCTCCAGCCTTTGATTGAATGCAGGAGGCTGCGATGATAATTTACTGTGTCTTTCATCCTGGAGAACTTTATCCACTCGCTGGTGTTTGCGGATGTATCACAGGGAACTATTGTCCTTTTGATCAGCTGCTTATAAAACGCCATATTGATTTTGCCGTAATACAAAGCCACGTACGAGTCTCTTCATGTTAGCGCTGAATGTCTGAATATCAAGTCGGCTTCCGGCATCAACTCGCGTTGTTTGAACTTCAAATATACACAGAGTTGGCAGAAGACATATATTACACAGCGGCTTTATCCAAACCAAAGCGGGGCAAGTCAATCTTCAAGGTTAGAAGAGTAAAGGAGCAACTTTGAGCTGAGCCAGTTGATTTGTGTTGCCGATTCCATACTGAAAATTCACACGGTTCCGAAGAGATAGTAAAACCTCAGCACTTAAAGGTGTGTTGGCACTTCAGCACCTTTGCTGAATATAACGCGACGTGATGCGATGACTCAACCGACAGCTGTATGTTTTCTTCCAGGTGACAAACCGTAAACTAACACCCGCCACGAGAGGAAGCTAAAAAGTATTTAAAAAGGTAGGAGGTCATCCAAGAGAATACATTTTAACACAAGAAGATTTAATGCAGTTCTAAACCTTGTGCTTGTACCGGCACGCTGGGTCACTTGGGATCTAGTAGATCTTCCAAGCTTCTAGAGTGCCAGCATTGGACAGATCGTAACGTGAAGAAAGCAAAGTTGTGAAAGTTTATACTAGTAACGCTTCAGTGTCTTTGTTTGTACAGAATGTGTAAGGCCGCTCTTCGTGTATGTTTCTGATTCTTCAGCCGGTTCGACCTTTAATCAGGTTAGAAGAAACTGAAAACAGAAATAATAAAGATTATTTCACGATCTTCCGCATAGAGCCAGCGTGCGGACATTCCGAAAGATAAGGCAGTGTTCCGTTCTTAACGTCGATCCTCGAGTGACCTCTGTGGGCTTTCCAAGACCGCCTGAGGTGGAAGGAGTCATGTCTTCTTCACAGCTCCACGTTACGAGACCCTACTTGAGAACAAACCTTGAGAAATCTTAAGTTCATCCTGTACACAGCCATCGATACACTTTACAGACAAAACCATATGTTGTGAAGTCCTTGTTTTTATTGCGTTCGCCTTGCTAATACATCTCATCTTATAACTTGCTGTGCCTTTTGAACTGCGACACCAGATTCAGCACTTGTTCCGAGGCCTCAATGTGCTTTGTTCTTAGATATTTAGTGCTGTTGGCGCTTGTGTTTTCCAAGAAGTAACGGTAATTGACCATCATCCCGCAAGAAGCAGTGGCCCCGCGGGGACTCGTGTCTGCCATCCAGTTCAGACGCCACATGATGGCTCCATTCTGCAGGTGGAAGTTTGCCACAGGGTTTAAGGCGAAACCACGGTGCTTTTCCCCATACAAGTACCAGGAGCAGAGTCTCATTAGCGGTGCCTCCAGGGCCTTGACCAGTCTTTCAGATCTCATCCATTCGTTGCTGTTAAAGAGACGTTTAAGGGACTCAGAAGCTGGTCCGCCAGCAATGTCTGAAATCTCTTTACACTCTGACTCCAGAAACAGCTCGGTCTTGCCGCCATCTTTAGTCTGGGAGTTGAGCACCCCCACCAACCACTTGGTAAAGCCAGGGATGGGTGACAGGCTGGAAAATTCTTCGATCTGCGGAAACTCTGCCTGCAAGAAAGACAGAATGCAGTGATTTAGACAAAAAGTCTAATATGTGTTAAATACAGAATCTGTGAACCGCCTGCCCACGAGCGTCTTTCAGCCCAAATCATGCCTACCTATTGTATAGAAGTTCGTAACGTACTCGGGATCTAGTGAGGTCCAGAATGCTGTTTCTGTTCCTTTAAAATATTCAATTTAATTCACAGTATAGCCGTGCAGGGCACTCGTCCTGTTCTGATTAGATAGCCTTTCTCCGCAGCCTCCTGATAATATACACGCCTGGAAGGTCACAGGCTGCCTCATTTTTCAGTCGCGATAAGCCGCCGCTTTAAAGATGCCTCCTATGTTTTAGGTGATGTATGCATATGAAAGGTTCTTGCTGATTTATTATAGGAATGATCGTTCTGAGGGATGTACCGGTCTATATGCCACTCGGCACCAAGCCATAAGACGCATTGTTTTCCAGAAGGGAAATGGCCGTTTCTAAGGCTCATTTATTCAGCTTATGCTTTTGCATGTTGGTTAATGTGTAATAAGCGTATATAAAATGTTCTACCTGACACATGCATTGTGGATATCACACCGTAAGACGTTCTACACATTAGGAACACAACCGACTTGTATAGATCCCAAGTATTTCCCAAGGTCAGTATGTGTATGTGTACGCGGATGCAATAGATCAATTATATATATTGTTTCTGGGTCATCCTCGGTGCCACCACATATGGCCTATGCAATGTCCGCATTCAGTGTAGTAGCTGGCGATGGATAAATAAGCCCAACTAATTATAAAACACAATATAGTTATAAAGTCTTACGTAGTAAACGGTTACGGGAAGCCTAAGGATGGCCGGTCCGGACGTTGCGGTTTAAAGTTCCAAAAGTCAGACTTTACCGGCCTGCTTTAAAGTTTGGAACGCAGAACAGTCTATTTTCCTAAACAAAGGCAGTAAAACCGCACAGACCCAAAATAGCTTGCGATTGTATCAGTAACATGTCTAGCAGCGGCAGGAACAGCAAAAAGGAAATTTTCATTAAAAATATATCTTAACGGCCTTAAGTAAGCAAATACCTCCCCGTCTGGATGTGATAATGAAATCTGCGCTTTTTTCACGATGAAACTACTAAAATAAAACCCTTCCAGATTGTGTTTTAATCGGGCCTTCTGCTTTGCGGAGGATGTTTCGGTTTGGATAACGAACGCCTCTCATCCCAACCCAATTCTCTAAAATAAATAAGAAAAGTGTTCCTGTTACCTGCGCATGTCTGAAAAATTACTTCTACAAGGTGTATATACGATATTTTGATAATCTAATAGCCACGTAAAGCCTCCAATAAAACAAGATAAGAGATAAGCGTCTGTAATTCGGCACATAGAACCCAAAAAAAAACCCATTGGGGCCAGCATTGGATCAAATGACGCTACGTAGAAGTTTCTAAAAGAAAAAAAAAAAATATTTCACCAAATAAATACTTTTTATTTCTAAAGCGAGAAGAGATTCGTTTAGATTCCGAGCGAGCGCCGGTCCTGTTTCTGTAGCGGCGCATCCCAGGCTGCTGCGGCAATTAATGATTTTATATTATGAAAAGCGCAGCCACCTCTCTCCCCGTCCAGACACAGGACGCAAATTAATTAGGCTGATACGGCTCGGGAGACGATGTAATTACATAAATTACCAGCCAAACACCGCAACTCTGGGAACAACAGTGTTTAGCCGAGGGACGCCGCGAGACCCCAGCGCTCGTTACAGGAGACGCAGATAAGTCTGTCCCCATGGTATTTATGGAATGTTGATTATCTTATTTTTTCCCCCCGATTTTATTTTTCTGCCGGCAAATTCTAAGTCTCCATGAATCTGCCATTGTTCCCCAACCCAGTCCCCGATGAAGGAAACCCCTGCCAAATGTAAATGTAAGGCAAAGGATACATTATATCATTAGACAGAATACAGGCAGGCAAGACAAATAAAAGAGAATGCTTATTGAAAAAACAGCTTAAAAACCTTAAAATGTTTTTCATGTTTCATTCGTGGCTGAGGGGGTACATTCGCCTCGGCGGAAAACAAGTTCTGGGAGGTACGTAAAGTTATGCCACCAGCTAATGCATTAAGCATGTTCCTTGACGAGGCTCCTCGCTGGGATCTATAAATATTTAGCCATTTGTCAAAAGACAAATATCATTAAAGGAACGGCCCCTACAGAGGTGTAAGTGGGTCCCGCAGCTTTGCTGCCATCTCAAAACGCCACGTCGTGTAATTACCAAGCCGGTGAGATGAGTACAAGGCCACGTGTGGCCGCCACGGGAACGATGCCTACCGTAAATATCATAAATCCCGATGCACTGTGGGTTCCGCTAAAAAAAATGAACGGAACTGGGAGAAGACGTACGAAATAATGTCTCCGCGAGGAGTCATCAGTGAAATGGGTGCAGCCATTCATAAAGATACTCCTGAAAAGCCAAAACTTTAAATGACAAAGCATTAAAAACGTTAAAGAATACAGCATACGAGATAAAGTAAACAGAGGACAACAAAGAAGGAGGACAACCGAGGGGAGAGGTGCGACGTCTCATCACCTTTGCGGGCTGTGGGTAGACGGACTTACCCTCTGAATATGAAAGGGTTCGGACAACAAGGTGCGAGAATGCCCAGCGTATATTATATCCTATAGATCCTATCTGTTATAAAGTCATTCAATCGAACAATACAGGAGTGGAGATGAAGCTTGGGGAGGTGCACCAATGAGGCATTCTACAGAGCATCAGGACTGAAAGGTCTGTATCATGCCAGTTAAGTGATATGACCTTCCTGATTTAGTTCTGTAGTTTATTGTATTATAAACATATTCAATATGAAGCAGGAGCTGCCAATCTACCCCCTCCCCCTGTTCTCAGCTAGCAGGGGTAGTAGTCCTGTATTATCTGATTGTTGAAGAAGACGCCTCTAGAATCAGGCTTTCTTTGTAGTAAATCCAGAACTGTCAACGTCACACGCAAGATGTCAGCCATCCTACGACTGTCAACATCATCCCACCCTGAAAGCCCATCTGTTTCGAAGGGACTGCCGCGTCGACCAACATGACAGACAGCTGTGTGCGTGAGACAGACGTGCGACTGCATTTAAAGGATTTGTGAAAGCTCCCCGACGCACAATGTCCTGCAACAGCTCGTTACCAGAAAAACACGGGACTCGGGGGGCTGCTCCAGATCCGACGAGGTTAACAAACAAAAATCACGCCGCAGACACAAAATAACTCGTCTCGCTCACAAAGAAATGACAGAAGAAAGAGGCTTTTGATGTCTTGATGGGGCTGACAGCTCTAAATGTCACTCGGATTACTTTATATCACAGGGAAATAGGAAACTCGTACTGCTACTCCTACCACTACAGGACAGCATAGTAAGCTACAGGGGGGGATTCCTACACAGTGATGGAGGGGTTAAAAAATGAGTATACGATGGGAAGCTGCAGTCTCTCTACACGTGAAGTTCTGGACACTCTTTAGATCTTCTCTTAACATTAACCTGAACTACATACGGTATTCACAGCCACGCACATCTTATCAAACAGTACAGGAATATGGCATATATCTCCAACCACAGACTCCTTACACATGTGCCAGGTATCCACTACTGCTCATGGACTGCATAGAGGACCGGCTGCAGAAAAGAACTATTAAATCCAATAGTGAATCCTGATAACCAAGTCACAGCTTATTCTAAGCCCCCAATGCTGGGCTCGCAGCCCACTGCCACGCTTGCCAATGCCCCCTGTTTTGACCCATGCCTTTGCTACATTACATTACATTACCTTTATATAGCGCTACTAAAATAGGACAGCATTAAAGCTCAGAAATATATTAAGAGATGTTGAGGCATTCTGGCCCATGAGGAGCGATGAGCCCTTCCAATCCAGTCTAAGGCTGGAGATTCAGCACCACGGACAGCTCACACGGCTATAGACACCATTACATTCTGGCAAGAAACCTATCACACGCTGACACTCTTTGTAGGATCCTAAAGGTAATAAATCCTGTCAGGGGCCGCAGGGCTTGTGCTAGTTACGGTGATTAAAGATCTCTCTGCTAATCGAGTCCACACTGTAATACAGAGGAGACGGGGGCTGCGCGGCACCGATGGACGCTGCGGACGCTGAAGAATTCAATTTAAAAGGCTGATTATGAGGGTGTCCGGAAAGCAAAAGCTTTACGCAGGATTTTAACGTTATGTGGACCGAAACCGGCAGATTCTTTAGGAGGTGAAAGGGCCGGCGATTATTTCAGATGCAGCCTTGTCAATGAGAGAGAATGGGGAGCGGGATGGGGGGGCACTTAAAGTGCCCACCTTTTTCAACAAAGATTGAATTCAAAGAAAATATATATTTCATATAGATATATATTTCACGTTTATTGTAAGGATTTAACAGCTATTTATAGTCTCTCCCGGATTATTGAATATCTCTGTCCTGCGTTCAGCAGATAAGCATTGGAGAAAATAGATTCTCCAGGGCTCGGCGAAAGAATCTTATCAACGATTCCGTTCATATTGCAAAAATCATTCATTCGATAAAACCCGGCCAAAATACATCAAATCTTGCACTGCATAAGAATGAAAGGGAACGAAATCCTCTTAAATCAAAAGGTTACAAAGTTTACTGAAACTAATATTTCCTGTAGTAAGATAAATCTCTTCTGAGTCCCTGACCTTGTCGGCCCGTTTTCATTTCTCCCGACTGGCAGACGGACAATAGAACTTTCTAAAAGGGGAGCAAACAAATCCGTGTGTACATCTTTTCTATGATGGCGTTCAAGGGCAGGCATCCCAGTGAAATGGATCACGTTAAAAAACATATATAATATTTATAAAGCACAAGTCTCCTATTCAATTACAGCTTTCTTATTTAGTTCTGGAGAATCTATTCATTAAACCTTTGGAACAAGTGCAAGCCTTTGGGGTGAGGAGTTTATGGATTGTTCTTTTTTTTCCTGTTTCTGGCAAAGTGATTTGTTCCGACGCTGACCGAGGCTCAATATTAGACTTCTCCTCCTGGGCTATCCGACTGCCAGGGTTTTAGTATTTTTCTAATTAAGATGAAATAAAGTTTTTGTACAGATCATTAAGCAATATATTCAGGTTTGCAATTCCGTGATAAACCCTAGAGAGCTGGACTTGGAAAGCGGTGCTTTCCATAATTTTAAAGATGGCAAATTACAGACTTGATTACATGGACTATGGCCATAAACCCTTGTCCTTACATAAACCCGCGGTTACTACGTAATTCCAAATCACATTGTATCCAGAACGTAAACATAATGCAAAAAGAAAATATATTAAAAAGAAAATAAAATAAAAAAATAATATATATATATATATATATATATATATATATATATATATATATAAATATATTTATATTAAAAAAAAATATATATATATATATATATATATACGGAATTTGATGGCGCTATATAAAACAATTAATAATAATAATAAAGATAATAATTATAAAAAATGTATACTACAAAAAAATCCCATTTAACACAATATTTTTGCTAGAATTTAAATAAAACCGCTTTAAATAAAACACACAGAAAGGATATATAATAAAACACTGAAAGAGATTTTCTGATTGACGGCAGACATATAGAGTGAAATGTTACCTTTGCTAAAAAACATAAGCTTTGCGTTATTGTGCCTCACCAAGTAAAAATCTCTAATATTGTACAGATACTTATATGTGAATGTGGCAAAATGCTGGCTTTTGTTGAAAACAAAAACGATAAAAAAAAAAAATCCTACAGATGTATTAGAAAAATGTGTTTTGCAGACAGAAGTAAATGCACTTTGTTAAATAATGAGAGCGAGAAAAAAAAATTACAAATGCATTTACGGAGTGCGGTAATCGGGCTAAACAACTCAGGGAAGGAGGATTACTATTAGTCTCTACAAATGCCTGCAGCGGGGTTCAGAGAGTTCTATTCAGCAATAACGGTAGCGCGTTCGCTATGTAAAAAGCCGTTTAAAAGCCAATAAAGGCAAGAGTTCAAAGCAAGCACAAAAGGTTAAATCATCAGGAAATTGGCCAAATTATTCTGCACATCTGGGGCCATTTGCCTAAATGCACGAAAATACCCAAGTGACTCAATAATGCTAATTTAGGGGCAGATGGAGCAGTTTGCTCTACCCCAAAACTTTGTAAAGTACTCCTAAAAGCAGGATAATGGCTAATAATATACATTTGTAACTAAATTTCAGGTCATCAGTAGGCCTGACAAAAAAAAAAGGAAGAAGTATATTTTTAAAGCTAGGTAACAGCATTCAATAGCCATATATCTTTATATCACAGCTATATAAACCTTTTACCAACCTGCAACTCCTTCACAACCCGCTTGATGAGGTAAGTTCCAAGTTCGACCCCCTGCAAGCCCTGCTGCGTTAAACTAATTGAATAGAAGATGGCCGATTTGATCTTGTTGCCATCTTCAACCTCAGAAGCAGGGATTTCTTTTACTATCGCCTGCAAGAAAAAACAAAACATGTAAAAATGCTTAAAACCAGACATCATAATGCTATCCCATATAAACAATGTATATATATATATTGCCCGTTCATCCAGTAGAGCGTTTGTGAGGTCAGGCACTGATGTTGGATGAGAAGGTCCGGCTCTCAATCTCCATTCCACTTCATCCAGGTCAGGGCTCTGTGCGGCCGGTCAAGTTCTTCCACACCAAACTCATCCAACCATGTCTTAATGAATCTTGCTTTGTGCCCGCAGAGAGCACTGGCCTCCACACCATCAAAAACTTCTGGAACGGAGATTGTGAGCCGGGCGTCTCGTCCAACATCAGTGCCTGACCTCTGAGGAACGGGCAAAAAATCCCACAGAAACGCTCTACAATCTTGCAGAAAGCCTTCCCTGAAGAGCGGGAGCCGTTATAGCTGCAAAGGGAGGACCAACTCCATATTAATGTCTATATGGTTAGAATATGATGTCATCAAAGTGCCTGATGGTGTAATGGTCATGTGTCCCAATACTTTTGTCCATATGGTGTATAAATAAATGTCAATAGAAGGAGATTTTTCTAGAAATCCACTGTTTCTCTGATATCCCTTTTCAAAGTACAGTATCGAGCTTCATTGTTCTCCCTTCCATATCCCCGATTAAGGATAAGCAATGTTTGTCGCATTCTTCCATTATGGGAAGAATCAGGACTTCTATTAAAATAAAATAGCTTCCTTTGTATGCGTCTTCCGGGTCCTGTCTCCCCAGCAGGGTCCGTGGAAGGGTTCACACCCGACCCACGCTTCCCGTGAAAGGCTTCTGCGCAGCAAATTAGCAACACTTTTCTTTCATTATTTTCAAAGGGCTGCTTTTCTTATTAAGTCAGAGGCCTCAGCGACGCTCTATATTCACAGACTCCCCGGAGATATGATTGCATTACTTATTGAAGTTTTCTTTTTGACCGCACAATTTAACTTTCACATTACCACGCTGGCCTGCCTGCGTTCCACTAATGTACTGTGTAATTTGGGGGCACAGTACCGGTCATTTTACAAGAAAATTGTACAATACGTCCAATTATTGAACTGCTAAGAAATATAATATATAAAGACCTGCTTTATTATCCCGGCTTAGGAAAACTTATATATTATTTAGCAGAGAAAAATGCAGCGCAAGGCTAGATGAAAATTAGAGAGAAAAATAGGTTTCCAAACTACTGATTTTTCCATCCGTGACCTTAAACTCATAATTCTCAAAATCAAATCATACATCACCAATATCCATAATCACTATGAGCGCTTAAACAGCAATGGAGTTTATTAACAAAAAGAGTTGGCAAGAAGAAGAGAGGTTTCTCGAACAAGAAGGGCTGAGTGGACCCTGCATAATGTATAGTTCAATGGGCAAAGATACTTTGAAGAAATCGCACTGACTTAATTATACATTATACAGGGCCGGCCAAGCTCGTCCTGCAGCAGAAGCTCACTGGGGCTGGGCATGTTTAATGAACAGGAACATACAACATGTTCTAGAGTGTTTCTTATTGATACTATAATACCGTCTAAAATATCTCCATTTCTCAGTGGGGTTCCAAAGCACCTAAAGTTTCCTTCCTCCCGGTGAAAGCCCCAATATGTGTGGAACCAGCAGAGCCGATAGAGCTGCAGTGAGTAGCGGGTAATAAATCAAGCTGAATGAGAGTCGTCCTTTTTAGCAAACTAGAGGGGCAACTTCTTATCTAGAAACCTGAAGACCGAGGAGGAGGAGAGCGCTGATCTCGGCTATCCTGTGCCCTGGCCATTTGTGCGACTCCCACAACATGTATGTGATTCCAATGTTTGCCAATCACCTGAATGCTTCCGGAAATCTGCTGCATCAGTGCCACGTGTAACATGATCAGCGGTTCCCCGGGCATGGAGCTGTGAGCGAACGCATAGCATCTTCGGTAGGGGCCCACTCTGCGCTTCATGTCCGTCCAGTTCCTAACAGGATGCACTGCCTCATACCTGCGAAACGATGAGGATTATCATCAGCTAAAGACAGCCACCGTATTCCAACGCCTATCTAGCTGTCCCCTTCCCTACATATCCACAATCTACAGCTTCTCGTGCGAAGAGGACCTGACATTACTCGAGCTTCATAAAGGAGGGAGCTGACACTTCATTCCGTATGCAATATGAAGGGCCAATCTCGATAGGTTTCTTTGTATGAAGGAATGGCTTTGCCTGGCCCTGGGTCATGAATAGTTCATTTTGTAAGGTGGCTTTCAAACTCTCTCACTGATTTAGCCAGCAAAGCTCACTGGGGCTGGACCTCCATAAGACACCGAGATGCTTGATCTGCTCTACCGAAACGCCCCAAAGTGTGCCTGAACGGAGCCAAGTGGACACTAATTCCAAGCGACCAACTTTAACAACATCTCCCGTTTAACTCACTCGCTAATCTTCTGCAGAAGCTCACAGGGGGACTGCCAAGTTATTCGTTCCAGGTTGAGAAAACCAACGGAGAACCACTCGGAAAGCATGCTTTTCAGGACGCCGCTCATTTCCTGCAAAAAAAAACAGAAAACATATGTTTCATCCTGAAAGGCAACAGCAGATCTGGTAACTTGCACCCCACAAATAACATACATTAATCCCATCATAAACACGATTTTCCTTATCAGAATACCATCTAACCCCCCCCCCGCCTCTGCATTTTAAATAAGAAAACAGGGCTTTTGGGGGTTTTATTTCCTTATATAAAGGTTCTGTTTGCTTATCGTCCTGATTGAGCCGCACACAGAGAAGCGCGTGTTTACTCCAAACTTAATAAAGAATAATGGCGGCGCTCAGGGCAACCAGACCAAACGGCGAAAGAGGCGCCACTTAACACGCAAGTTATTAACGCAGACTAAAGGTGCAGCCAATTCACATTTATTAGAATAATTGCTAAATTAATACAATTTCAGTCTGGCAGTGCTTATATTATTATAATAAAACAATATTGTTTGGGTCCATTTTTTATGGGGGGGGTCCATAAAAAATGAATAATTGTGTTTGCTTTTGAAATGATCAAGCCGCGTTGGGCAAGGCGATAAGGGTTTATTAATGCATTTCCAGAATATACACGCACGGAGAACAGTATAATAAGATGATTCGAGAGTTTGGTTGCTGCAAATAGAACGGAAAACACACAAAGGTCTTTTCTTGTACGCCAAACATTTTTGGCTATTGTGCAAAAACAAAGAAACAAAACTGCTTTCTAGAATACAAATGCAACAAAACGGCAAAAGAGAATTTAATTTAGATTTGAAACGAGGTACCTGGTAAAAAAGGTTAAAAAAAAGGCTAAATCTAACGGCAGTAATTAAATATATCATGAAATGCTAAAAATAATTCCTCTTTAAACACATTGGGCCGGTTTTGGGCCGGTGCTGTTCGTGGACTTTGTGATCTATTGATGTAGCAACATTTACAGCGAATAATGGATTTTATTTACAATATTTAATGATGTTTTTAGGGCTGTAGAACGCTGCGATCCCCTCATACCCAGCCAACGAGGAAACGAGGGGCATCAAGGATTTGGGGCTCAAAGATGGACATTTTGGTAGCAAGGACCAGTTTCTCCCAGGACAACGCGATCCTCGGCTCGAAATGACGGAGGAACCAGAAGCTTCTTTACCTACCAAGCTACATGCTCAGATAAATCATCACTTATAGCATTTGGTTTCTTTTATCTCATCGATTCAGGAAGGAGAAAAAACATACTGCCTTCTATGTTTCCCAGTGAAACCCCCCAGTCCCCTTTCCTGCCGAATACTGGGACCTCCAGCTGGTATCGATCAACAATCCCCTTCTCTGCTAACACTCTATGGTTTTTGTCGTCGTTAATACATTTTCAAGAAATTATTATTTGTAAATATTATTTGTTATTTAACGTGCATTTTGTTACGTTCAGAAGCGTAAATGCTCTGTAAGCGAAGCCAGGCCGAGGAGCGCACAGCGGTAGCCAGGAGCAGCATTGTACAATCTCATCGTAGCCGCTCGGTAACCGGGCCATCGTCCAAACCAACGGAGCTGTATTATCCGGACTGATTTCATTCACTTTGTGTCTCTGCGCTGGTAACCTTGGCTCTGCGAGGAAGACACCTCCGGTAATGTAAATGCTTAGCCCCTAACTGTTCTTTAATGGCCAATTTATTTACGCAGACTGCGGGTTATAAAAATAAAGTCTACGCCGCACGTCTTCACCGGGAAGGTCTCGCAGAATTCCAGCCGCGGCGAAAATAACATTATTTCTATTTTTTTTCTTTTTTTTTAACCTGGTACAAAAGCAACAGAATTACATGCAGAGTTATGTGCTTTTATTGAATCGCAAAATAAAATCTTCTAAACACAAATCAGATGCAGTGATGTCATTTACCTGTTTAAATGCCGTCCGGACATCCACCAGGACTCGCATGCCAACACTGGTGGGGGCACATTCTGCACGGACCCCCGAACTATGGCCACCAAGCAGTGGGACCCGCAATCTAATGTTTTCAATGCGATTGTGTGTAAAGGAATGAGTTTATTGTGCTTTTGTTGTAAAAGCGAAGGTTAAACAAAGAACATATTTGTTTATATATATATATATATATATATATATATATATATATATATATATATACACACACACACACACACCGGTATATATTATAAATATATATATATATATATATTATATATATTTATTAAATGTATAACATATAGAACTGGCACTTAATGGACGCAAGCATCTCAGATGAAAAGGAATTGTTCAAGTTTCTATATTATTTCAATATAATGGGAGTTATTCCCCCCACTCTAAAAGACTGCAATAGATAATGTGCACCTATACACATACGTGTTAATGTATGCATTTAGGCGTGTGATATTTCCTCTATGTACGATAATAGACCATGGAGAACCCTGTGCTATGTATGCGGCGCTGAACCTTTTCCTTCGGTCTTTTAACAAGCTTGTGATTTATGCATAGCCCATAACAAAGAATATTAATTCACATGGGAGGGCGCCCCGCGACATTCCGCTCTATGGAGACCAAATGCTCATTTTCAAGAACAGCGCACGGCTTGGCGTAGCAAGGCGCTTATTAAATCGTACATTAGGAAGCGCTTCATACTGTGACACGCAGGTTAAAAAGCCTAGTAATGGGCCATTTACTCCAAAGGCCAGGCAAGAAACGGGGAAAATGTAGGTAAAATAGGAAACAGCGTGCCTACTAATTATTGATCTATAATGGGATCTCTCCAACACCCGTGTATACATTTTGATTGACAGGTCGGCAAAAAAAATAAAATAAAACAAAACAAAACAAAAAAACATTCCACAAATGGTCTAAAAGAAGAGCTAAAGGCGCCGCTAGTTTCCTGCGACGAAAACCCAGCAACGGGGGAAATTCTTTGTATGAAAAGTAGTAGTTATTTTATTTAGTAGGAGGGGGGCTTTATTTTTTTTTTGCAGTCCAGGTTAAATCAAAGAGGTTACGTATAACAAAGCGAGTCTGGTGAAAAGGTTAGAAAGTGGTCCTGTCACCTTGGCAACCAGTGATTGGACAGTTGCTATGGCGATAAGGCAACTTTTTCAACCTGTTGCAACTCTTTAATAACCCCAGCTGTCACCGTATCCGTGTCAATCTACTGGATCCACGGCCGGCACAGCCAATAAAATACATGTATAAATCTTCTTACCCTAATGTGAGGACCGTCTGCCAACTTAGACGCAAGACTCTCGACTATGTCGGCTCGCAGGTCCACCAAAAACTTCATCCCGCCTTCTAGTTTACTGATGTGACTGAAGAGCACTTTGTACTGTGGGGTAAGGTAATACCTCAGCCTGTCTTCCACCTGCAGGACCGTGCCGGTGTCCCTCTTCTGCTGGGCCTGCACCACCTTGCCGCTGAGTTCGGTCACTTGGGCATGATCCACCCCAAACTCAGTAGCCAATTTGCCCAGGAAGGTTGCCCTGTCCCCTCTGTCAAGGGCTTTATAATAGCACATAAACTGAAGGCTCTGCACATCAGAGGGTGGGGGGCTTTTCTCTTTGGTCTCATAAGGTGGCAGAGGGGGCACAGACCTACTCAGCATGTCATCCATGGTGGGGGAGATGGAGCAGCCCTGTCTCACAGCAGGTTTAAGGGGTTCTGCAGTTAGCAGATGGCAGGACGCCCTGTTTAGCCGACAGCGCCCGGAGCTCACACAGTTACCCAGAGCAGCGACATGCTGGATGAGCTGAGGCTTGAGGAAGTGCAGCAGCCGCATCATATAAACTACGGGCTAATAGACTGCCCTAATCTGTCAACAAATAACAGTGCTTCCGGGTTCCAGCTCTGACGTCACCCACGGCTCCCCACCGTCGAATCAGAGCCACGGAATTTTGACAGCTGCCGGAGGAACGCGTCCGCCATATTGCGTGTGGCACTCGGCTCTGTGACAGGAATTTTAGCGCAGAACTATTATTGTGGATTCGCGCGGCCGCTGGGTAATCGGTCATTACAAACTAAACCGCGGTAAAGCCTTTATAACACAAATACAAGTTTGTAATAACATTAATGCCTGATAAATGATAATACATATTATATGATACATTATTACTGTCAAGTGTTTCCACTTTTGTATTTATTTCCATAGAAAATGAAATTATATATATATCTATACATAGATATATATATATATATATATATAAACCGGTATATATATCTATATATATATATATATATATACACTCTATGCATTGACAAATTAAAATATATTATTATGCAAAGTTTACCTCACCCTTTGTGTCATTTCAGAGTAATTTATTCATCAATAATGAATATTATCATATATACCGCATATATATATATATATATATATATATATATATTATATTGGTACAGTATTAAGTTTTGCTGGAAAACATCCACTTCTGTGAGAAAAACAACGTTTTGTCAATTTTTTTAAAAAATAAATAATTTTAAACCGCTATCTGCATTCTACAAGTATTCATTACAAATACAAAAAAGCCTTTGAATGACATGAAAACAAATATTTTGTTGTAATTTTGGTGGTTTTTTTAAGGTGTTAAAATGTGCGAAGCCAATAACTGAGGTCATTCTGATGTCACGTGCATTTTATTATGTACATGAATTGGCACACGCTAAAGGGGCAACCATAAGTCTAATAAGCTGCTCGGGTGTAAAAATGCTTTATACGGTTACGTTTGTTACTTTCTTACTGTATTTTTGTTTTAAAGTATCGGCCGTCTGTTTATTTCCATTTTAAAGGCTATACTTCTGGCATTCGAGCGCGTGAATAAAAATGGATCTCACCTAAAGCCTTCTTGGCAGGACACGGCACTAGAGGAAAGGTTAAGGAACATATGACACGCGTTACATGCTGCCAAGATATATTTAGCAGAGTGACCGCGGGCTAATCTTTATGCTTCTATCCGGAATGTATTAGAATGTACTCCAAAGAAAGTTTAATTCATTTATTTGTAGTATATAAACTATGCAATGTTTAATGGGTTCCCATCATCTTCCGTATGTTTCCTTTCAGATATGTGGAATGCCAAAGTAATACCGCGGTACCGCATCCCGATCAGCCATGTAGATTTCCCTGTCTTGGCTAAACCATCTCCAGTATCTCAAGCCATGGAGCCCCATGTAGTACCCGAGCCGAGTAGGAAACATGGACTTTTCAATGAACGGTGATCAGCGTTTGCTAGTATATCATGAAACAAGAAACAAAGGTAATTTGACCCATTTTGGGCACATTCATGTACATTAAAAAAAAGGTATTGCAGGGGATATTTATAAAGATGTCATTTATGGAATACATATGAGTAAGACTGTTACATCTGTCGTGGATGCAGCACCATCACTAAGCAGTATCTCATGGGGTCAACAGTCCAGATCCTGAAGATAAAAAATGGTGGTTTAGAGAGAATAATCCAAGGCTGCAGATGAATGAAATTAATTGCTCATCTCAGATATAATTCATTCACTTGTTGAGCTGCACCAGCTTTATAATTATGTTTAATTATACTCATAAAGTACCTTAATCTGTCACGTGTAGACACACACACCTACTAGAGCCTCCATGTCCCTTCCATCGCACTGACATAGCTCTGGTGATTAGTTGTAATTTACAGCCAATATCCCTGCCACCCATCACCATGTTACGTTTCTTTTTCTGCACCGATACAAATAAAAACGCCGCCGTATGTATTTTTTCCCTTGGACTGCCGTTTCATCTTTAAAGTCATATTACAGCTCGTAATTGTTTGGATGCAGAATGCACTCCGAATTAATTAGATAATTTTCTGGAATAAATAGCTTAGTATAAATGAAATATTTTATTGGTGGTTTAAATAGCCGACGTCCCCGATCTTATTTCTTTTCATTAAAAAAAACCCATAATATTTGCCATAATTTTTTTTATTTCCCATTTTCCAATATTCAGTCTTCTCAGCAAATTACGCCAGGAGCTGAGTGATTTCCTCACACGTTCTCAGTCATTATGTCATAATGATGTCCAGATAATTATTTCAAAATGTAACAGCATTGTGCCGTTTCTTCCATGGGTTTTTTTTTAAATATAACACCATAAATAACACCATAAATCACACCATAAATCATAATATTTCTGTTTATTTGTGACGTTTTATGCTTTTTATCGTCATGATGTGGCAAAATGAATTTGAAGCGGGCAGTCAGCACAGTATGCAAAGACTAATTGTGTATTCGCTTTAACGAATTATAGACAAACATTCGTGAGGTTGTGGCGCACTTTTTGCTAGCCGACAGATCTCTGGGTAAGCAGATAGGAATTATTTTGTCCGCTTTTTATTCTCTGCCTGCTGCAACTACCGAATAGTTTCCTGCCGACAGAACACTAATTTACTTGGGGGGGGGGGATTTCTTTGCAATGACCTATTTTCATTCCAGATGCGAACCCTTTAGACCTGTACAAACTATTTTTACCATCTTCATAAACAATTCCTGCACATTTAAGGGGAATGAAACACTGCTGATAAAAATATAATGTTTTAAACTGGAAAACTAAAAAGAAGTGAGCTCCCTACTGTGCTCTAAAATAGCTTCCTGCTGACAAAGTACTCAGGATGAGGAACACAAAGCTTTTGGTTTTTCTTGTTTCTTGTTTTGTTTTTTCTTTTTTAAAGAAAAGAAAATGCGATTCAAAATATCTTAACTTTTCTCAAAGTTGCATAAAGTGGGTGTATTATTTTTATGCTACCAGAAAGCAAATCAACAAAACCCTTACGATAGCTCTACAACCGGTCGCAGGCAGCCATGTTTGACCTTGTATCATGACTCTGTATAAAGGATGAATGAGGCTGTCCTAATTCGTTGCAGTTTTTGTCGATTCTTGGTGGCATTTGGCCGGACTGGAATGGATCGGAAAGAGGCAAACACTCCGAAGACCAACTTTTTATATGAAATGTCTAGAGCCTTCGTGGGTGATTCTGGTAGTCACCATATAGTAGTACATGTTGGTACATGAATTTGTACATGACAGTGACCTTAATCCCATGATTATCATAAACTCTAGCTGGTGCTTCAGCGGTAATCACTTTTCAATAGGCGAGAAACCCCCAGTGCCTCCAGCTATGCAGTTGTACCCCATTTTGGCCAACGAAGACCCAGGCAGTGCATGGTTCAAGGTTTAGGTGAAAATGAAAAAGCCGGGACATACATGTCGAAGCTTGTAGTGGATAATCATAAATGAGATGGTGGCAAATTGCAGAAAGGCCATGCTGAACAAAAGCAAACATATGGCCAGTCCATCTTCAGGTTAGAAACAAAATAATACATATAACAATGATAAATAAATCTATGCCGTATGCTAGCCACATAGCAAATGTGTAGATTAAATTCTAACCGTATCTAACGTTCTCTGAGAGGGCTTAGACAACACTATTGTGCTACATCCCATGCAACTGTATGTAAAATTTGGTTGAAGTATCGGTTATATTTTGTATCACAGGTAAAATAATAAGGCATTTCTGCATAAACTGTCAATGATGCTCCAGAAATACCGTATGTGTCCATATGTACAAATAACGACAGGACTATTAAAAAAAGCCCGGGGGTCAGGTAGCTATGGGATTTAAAATGTTACAACCTGCTATGTTATCCTGACCTTCCATAGCTCATAAAAAAATCAAGGTTGCTCCTAAATTATATATATGTTACTAGATATAGCTCTACATATTGAGCAAGGGGTTAAATGTTTTCCCAACCTTCCTCATATACAAAATGATGCTAATCATCATAGATAAAAAGACCGGTAATCATGGTAATAATTATTATTGTAGCAGCAAATACATTTTAAATAGCAATTTGTCTATTAATCTGTCTAATTTACTGGAGATTAGAATCGCACACAATTTAAATTATAATGTGTGTTGCAATCATCCCTAACAAGAAGGAAATGGAAATGTATTTTACGACACTCCCCAACTTGGGGGTTTGTTGCACTATTAAAGCGCACATTTACCCTGATCTATTGCGGCTTTTAATAGGAAGAACACATTTAATGTACAAACAATTGAAAATGCTACAGTAGGAATTAGGCCAATCTCTGCTTTTGTTTGGTTAAGTGAAATAGGCTTTTAAACCCCCTACGATTTTAATACATCAACATTTTTACAGAACATTAAGCATCTTAATTATTTGACTGCAGCCTCTTTTAATCAGTACAACAAAAGGAACATTGGGGAACATTTTAGACAACCTATTGTTCGTGGAGCGACATTATGGACAGTATTTAAATGAGGCATGATTACCTTACCTGTGCGTCTCTTGGCGCCGTACCATGTTAAATGCCCATTTAAAAATAACAAACAAAATACTTTTCCTGTGGCAGGCTTGTTTGAGTATTTTATTTATTCATGGATGCTTAGACACTAGAATCTTTGCAAATTGTTTAGGTTTTTATACTTTTTGTTATTTTGTTATTTATAAAACAATATTGCAGCGATAACAGCGCATCACAATGCATTGTTTATCTGTAGTAGAAAACAACACATGAAATTAAAGCACACGTCCCATTTTCTGTCATGGGAGGTAGTGATATTTCTATATCATGGAGTAATTGAAGGGGTTAATGAAAATGGACTCATTATAACTGGTCATTAGAAGAAAGGTGATAAAGTGAGGCTTGGCTTCCACGCCTCTCCTTTGCGTTAACCACAGGAACAAACAGGCTTTGCGAAGGAGGAGGTAAGTGATAAAGTCTTTATGGTGTATTTGGCCGGTGCCAACCTGGAGAAAGAATGAAACTAATTATTTCATTCATTCTAAGAATGAAAGTTTATATTAAGCACAAAGCATGTGTTGTAAGATTGTTGGGATGAATGCCTACAGATTCTGGGGCTTTCAATGCTAACGATTAACATATTCTTAGCAGAGCAGTGAACTCTTTACTCCTTTTGCCAAAAAGTGGGGTAAATATATGCATTAAATGTGTTTCCATTGTTGACAGCTCTGAATTATGTTTATGGCCTGAGATTAAAAAAGAGGGTCTGACATAAGCAGGGGGGTAGAGGAGTAAATATCTCTAAACTCATTTTTTTTTTCTTTTTACTGTTTTGGTTAGTAGTCATGATAGTTTATAATAAGAGGCTACATTGTTAAAACCAATGAATGATGGCTTTTCTGCATGTGTGTTTATCAATCCCGCTTACGTGTTCTCCTTAAAGGGAACTGAAAACATGTCCACAAAGTTTTGTGTGGGATAGAGAAATTTAGTTATTCTTACTCTATAAAACAGTTTGTGGACTTTGAGGTTTTCCTTGAAAACTGTCTTTGTGATGTTTTGATCCCAGCTAGAAATCTCTTACTACTTATTGATTGCTTTTACATGTGAAGCCCATGCTTGGTGCCTTTCTTATAGATCTCCACTAGTCAGAAGGGCCTTCTGAGAAACTAAAACCGAGGAATTCTGTATTTTATTGCATGGCTTATATAAGCCGTAGACCAGTATGACCCAAGAGCGCTAAAGTAAAATGTGTTTTGTGAAAGCTTGCAGTGTTTGAAATGAAATCAGCAAAGCATTATTGTCTAATTATTTTTATTAACTACAAAAACATGGCATGGAGGATTCGCTTTAAATATTTGATGAATCTTAATTTCATATCCGTTATTTATAATTCTATCACGTTTCTTGGCAGATTTTGATAACAGGTGTAATGATGGCTGCCGAGGCAGGTCGATCATTCCTGAGGAACAAATGTATTTTTTTACATTTTTTTGTTGGCTTATGTACAAAATCTTTAGGATATAATGAACCATCTTCTATTTACAGCTCCTAACGCGTGATTAATGAGCTAAACTGTGCTACCGTGGACTTGGATTCAAGGGGCTTAGTAAACATGTTTGGATATTATATGGGTGTTTTCAGGTGAAGCAGTATGGATACTGTTAATATAGCTTGGAGTAAAACATCTGGCAGGGCGTAGTTTGACTTGGCTTCGCCGACGTTGGTCATGCTTCGATAATCCCCGCAAGTCTTCAGGGGAGCCGCTAAATGAACAAAGAATTGACAGATATTACTGGTAACGATGGAACGTTTTGTATAGAAACCGCTAGTATCTTTGGTGCTCTCCTTAGGGAATGTACGCTGAAGGTCAATGCCTCATAACCCTGGTGGCATCTCGGGAGGTCCTTAATTTAATGGCTGTGCATACACACAGAAGATCTGTTGGAGAAATAAGGGAGATGGGGTGCTATCGTTTGGTGGAATCCCCCGGTGCTTTTCTGTTACCAAAGATTCTAGACCCCCTCACTTGGGTTGTTACTCAGTTGTAGTGGCAAAGGCTCTTGCGTCCTATAAACTAAGATCTTGAATGGAAAGATGAGCGTGTGGTGTCTAACTGGACCGAGTCATTGACTGCTGTGGAATATGTTTTCACGTGTGCTTAGACTTGACATAGGTGTCCATCTCCAACGCAACTGGAATGCTTCAGTTGGTACTCCTCAAATATATGGTTGGTAGGCACATACGCTACAAGGGTGACGTCGGCAATGGCAGATGATCCGTAACCCCGCTTAGAGAAGCAAAGCCCTGCATACCTCATCCTCTGGAGCAAACTTGGACATTTTGTCATGGATGTTTTTATTTAGAGGAGCCAAAATCTTTCCATAGCTGGAAACCACTAATAAAGTGCGTTCTGTATTATGTTATGTTATTATTGGAGTGTTCAAAATTCCGTATTCCTTTGTAACTGCTTTTACTATTTTTTTTTTACTAATTTCTGCTTAAGCGAAGAGGAGAGATGTGCTAATTGTATCTCTGTATCATTACCATCTTTTCAACATATTGGTTATTTCGGTGATATCTGCTAATTTATTTTGTTTAATAAGAGATCCTGAGTTCAGCTCTCTGCGATGACTTTCTATGTAAATATAATTATATGCAAATTCAAATTAGTGGTTTTAATTGGATGTGACTAATCACTTGTCCCAAGTCAAATAACCCTCCAGCTCCCATGGTCCTCTGGGTCATTTTTCAGAGAAAACTGCTTTGAGAACTTTCTTTATAGTGGAGTGTTCGGTGTTCTACAGCTATAAAACTGTTTTATTGGGGAAAAAAAATACTTTTCAAAGTGATGTATAGTAATAAAGGGCTCCAATACTCAAAAGATTTCAGATATACCTTTTTAAATGTTGGGGGTTTTTTGCTCTCTAAAATTCCACATCCAAGGTCTTTGTTCAGGTGATATCTGTCACTTTAAGGAACAGTGGCCTGTTTTCTTTTTCTCAGAATATTAGGTGACAAACTTTTAAGACGCACGGTGTCTCGGTGAAATAGTCACCGAATGGAAAGTGAAACACGACATAAACAGAAATGTCTGTTTCTTAACTGGGTACGTTAGAACGCTCCGCGCGACTTGAAATGTCACAATGAATCATGCCGTACGAATAGTTGTCACTGCGGATATAAAACTTAGAGGGGAACCGACTCATTTCTGGATTTAAGGGAAGAGTATTTGACATTATCCGGCGTGTGCTTCAAACCTCGTAGGGAAAATAAACTCTGAAGGCTTCGGTTCTGTGTAATCGTGCTGGGGATTCGCTGCAGTGTGATGGCACAGCTATGTCTGTATATAAATCTAATGGAGATAGTACTCCTCCTGTTTGCTTTTGTCATGGTTGTGCGACACGGATCTTTTCCCTGCTTCCTATCGAGCCGCGCTCTCTGTTGAATGGAGCAAGGGTTCAGAAAGGTTTGTTCTACGGAGCCGAAAGACCCTCGCTCCCAGTTGGTTTTGCTAGTTTTCTTTCTGCCTCATAAATTAGTCATAATACGTTTGCTAAGGCAACAAGGCAACGGGGGGGGGGCTCATATCACCATATACATATGAAGATTTGACAAAAGCTTTTCTTGGCTGAAATCATAGATCAATATGACATACTGTATTATAGTCTGTAGAATTTTACGGCTTCCAACTGGAACCAAAATAAAGCACTGCTTACAAAACTCATTGCTGTTTCTGCGTTGCATAGTGATGTATGTAAAAATACCCCGCTGTCACCGCTGTAGGTATCTGATCTGGTAGGAGTCTCGGTGCAGGGATAGGCTTGAGATCAGGACCCTGCGTGGGGCAGGTAGGTGTAGGCGCACCTGGATGCAGATGGGCTGCAGCTTTCACTCTTACTAGGTGCCATCTTCATGAACAAGACTGACCATAGATTGAGAGCGTCCTGCAGCCGAGTCTGGCAGGCGGCGCCAAGTTCATAATAAGGTCAATAATCGGGGTACATGGGCATAAACTGAGAACAGTCAAAGGTTAATAACCAGATCAAGCTAAACCGGGTCCAGAGCCAGGGTTCAAAACCCAGAATACACGGATCAAGCAACAACCCAACAGGTGGAGAGGAAGTGCCAAGCACCAGCAACGGAGCCTGGGAGCACCGCTGGAACATAAAGGCCCCTGATAGCCTGACAGGCCTCAGGAACTAGTGTCAAACCGGACAGGGACATAGAGGAGCCAGGATTCCCAGCGGCCACAGAGCCACCTGCCATGATCATCAGGGTCGCCGGTTCAAGTCCGGGTTCTCTTAATAACATCGCCTTTCTGTTAAAGGAATACTTCTGTGCGCAGTGTTCTGATGCTTTGTTTCCTGGCTCCACAGCCATTATTATTTGTTTGTAGCCACCCTGGGATGTGAAAAGGAAAAGTTTTAAAAACCCTGCTCTGTTATGTGGGTACTACAGATGGGAAGCCAAAGCCATAGAATACCGTGTCTTTGTCCGCTAATAACTCTAACATACGGGTGAATCGGTAAAGACATTACTGCATTATAGAACAAATCTGCTCCAGTAAGACATAACATTGCTTAAATAATGAATCTGCTTCTATCAACCTGAGATACGGCGAGCGCTTTACAGAAAAATTCCACATATTTCAGTCAAATGCACATTGTTTTCTAAAAAAAAACCCCAACTTTTTGCACAGGCACTATATAATGTGGCACCAATAAATAAAAATACAGTGTGACTTCCCTTTTAATGCTGCGAGGAGCGGATATGATTTGCATTTATTCAGAAGGCGTAATAGTATCACAGCGGAGAAATAAATTGCTGTTTGACAACTTTATTGAAGCTGATCACAAAATTGTTGTTCAATATGTATGAATTAGAGTTTGTTCTCTCTGTCGTCTGGGCAATGAATGTTTCTTTGGAGTCTGTGAGAAGCGAACTTTCGGAGGCCGTCACAGAGATTAAAATCAAACATGGCTGTGTTTGTCTAATGACTTAATTGCGCTCCAATGAAAACTAGTGTTTACAAACAACACTATCTCATAACAGTACTAATAGAGCTCTTCATTTATCACAGGGGGGGGCGCGATATGCCGGAAAAAAAGGTTTCTTCTGTTTTTGCGGAGACAAAAACAGATTTGAGTGTCAGAAATTGCAAGGCTTTGATCTATGAAACGCCATGGGGACAGGAGCTGGGAACAAAGCCATGGTTAGGGAGAAACTAATGAAAATCCAGTTTAACGAGAAGATGACAGAAGAACTGCGGCGGCCTGGAAGAGCTTGAAAAGGCTGACAATTTAATTAAAAGTGCTTATAGGGATTGGGCAATTATGTAAATTAATTTTTATGGTTGTTTTGAGACGAAAGAACTGAACTTTTAGTAAAGTCTACTATGGGAGGTCTTGCTTGTGTGTCCCGTAATTTTATTTATGAATTGAATATGTACTCAGCCATGTTTTCTGAGACGGACGTAGATGGAGCTTCTTGAGGCTCCACCATGCTTATTTAAGGATGGGAAAAGGATGCTTGCAGGGCAATATATAACTTAACTTATACAACAGGACAGTTAATTTTGGGGGGGGGGTGTATATTCAAGGGTAAATGGTAACAGGGACATGGGATCCTAGGCTAAGTAGGATATATATGTACCCATCCTCTGTTATCCATGTATTACTATTGCCAGTTTGAACTATATCTATGCAGCCAAAAACAATACGGTTATTGGAGGAGGTTCACAAAAATGTGATTTGACATATTTTTCTCCTATGTTGGGTATCTACCTTGATCAAAGACGCCATCTTTTCTTGGGCTCATATGGCAATATCAATTTTCATAGAACCCGCAATGCCAGCGTTACCTTTTTGTTACATTAACATGTATGTGCGCTTTTTGTCATCCTCAGGCTTTACAGAATGACACAAGGGAGTTTGGAGCCGCATGATTTCGATCCGTTCCAAGAATCCTCAAACAAATCAAAAGATAAGAAGAAAAAGAAGAAACTGCAAGAAGGAGCGGAAAACTCGAAAAAGAAAGATAGCAGTAAAGCTAAGGATAAACAAAAGCAAGATGAAACCATTAAGGAACAGGACGAGAAACGCAAAGTGAATAAAAAGAATACTGAGAAAAAAAGGAAAAGTAAGGTAAATGGTCCAGTGATCGCTTTATTTACAGCTTAGCTAAGCTACGTGTTTAATGATGGTAAAATGAAATATACCATCATATATATGAACTGATGGTAGAAGTTTGGTTCACATACATGCATCACAGAAACTGACATCGTTTCTCTTGTATTCCTTACCGACCCCTTTAAAACATAATAAGCTTTACATTAAAGTTAATACAATAAAATAAATAGATCTTTGACATGAAATGTTTTATTCTTTTTAGGGAGGTAGCAAGTCGGCAACATCTGAACTGAACCTGGAAGATGACTCTTCAAGGTAATACCCAAGTGTCCGTTCTGTATGGATACTGGTTAATTTGGCCGGTATAGGGGTTGTGGTACAATGGGCTATGACTGTTTTCACTCGGCTGCGTGGGCTAACATAGCCATAGCGTATTTTTCCTAGTTTTTGTTGTGATAGTGTTGACTTGACGCCAGTTGTATACGTAATGAAGATTTTTTTTTTTTTCTTCTTTGTTTCTGTTTAAGTCGCATCGCTGTCAAAGAAGAGCCTGAAGATGATGATTTCAAACCAGCGCAAAAACACGGGAAAAAGAGGGAGAGGCAAGAAGACACAGAAGAGGCAGACGTCATTAAGTAGGACTTACATCATAAGTTGTCCCCTTTTTAGTAGTCTGAAAGGAGTAAATATTTTCAAGTAACCTTACATTAGAGCCTAAATTAGTATTTCAAATAAATAAAGATGTCATTAGTATTAGAGCATTTTATTTTGATTTAATGTCTGCATTGAATCTCATGTTTTTTTTAAGTAATGTTTTAATAAAACAAGCCAAAAAAAATGCAAGACTGGAGAAAAACAAATATAGGAAAGACGTGTCATCTGGCAAAATACAGCTAATCAATTTTAATTTAACTCGGCACTTCTGCTTTACAGAAATTGTGTTGTCAGACATTGGAAAATGGTTGGACAGAATTGAGCCTCACACGTGTGAGATTGCAAATGATCCGATACATTCATCTTGGTAATTTAACAATATTACCATGCCAATTCAATCCAATGCAGTCTGGGGTTTTTTTTGTTGTTATTGGATTTCTGCAAATATTGTGAATTACTGGACTTAATGGCACATATTACATTTCTTTGCAGATCAAAGAAAAAGAAAATAAAAACGGAAGGCAAGGAAGGAAGCCAGACCAAAGAAGAAAACAAAAAACCGAAGAAAGAGGTTTGTTCTATATATGTTATTTTGTTTCAATTTTCAGGTGAGCATTAAAATATTACAATAATTTACTTTAAAGCAGAAAATTATGTTCCACCATGAAGGATAAGGAAACATTCATATGATAAAGATGCTTTTACTTTAAGAGAATAGTGCTGCTGTATAAGGTTTAGGGGGTTAAGTAGTTACCGGTGGAAGGGTGCCCCCAAGGTCAAACACCCAACTAAGTTTCCATGCCAGCTCAATTAAGACATGCACACATGCAAATAAGTCAGCTTATCTTGTAAATCAGCTTATCCCTTGGCAACCCTGTGTAGAAATGGACTGGCCCAGGTGGCTATGCCCCCCAGGCCAACCTGCTCCTGGCAGTTACATAGGCGCCAACTCTGGTACTTGTGTATCTCCATCCCACATATACTTTCTTTCAGTCTTTATACCCACTGCAGGGAGCTGAGCAAATGAAGATCAATTGCAGTTGAATGGTCCAATATAGCAAACATTATGTTCATTCATGAGCTGCTTATTCTCATTCATTCCTCTGTCTCAGCCAATGACATTATTGCATCTACTCAGCTTTCCCGTGTTACACTTTGACTTTATTTGCATCTCCTAAAATCAGAAAAAGATAAAGAAAGAGGAGAGTGACTGTAAAGAAGAGGAAGGCAAACCAAGAAAGAAAACGAAAGAAGAGAAGGAGGCTGCAGCTCTTCTCAAAATAAAGAAGAAAGAGGAGGAGGAACAAATGCGTTGGCGATGGTAACTACAACCTATATTTTGGAATCTCAAGTAGTGGTAGCAGGTTTCATCAAGCCTGTTTAGCGGCAGTTTGCATCAATCCAATAAGTTACCACCAGTCCTATGAACTTCTTGTAGCTTGGGAGTTAATCAGATCATTCAATTGCAATCACTTCCTTAGTCTATTTCAATCCCAAAAACTGAAGCTGTAGATTAGTTTATTTTCCTTTTTAATTTTAATGTAATTCAGAATAAAACAGTAACTCAAACTTTTTAGAAACTCGAATTGCTAAACCATTTAGGAAGCAACTTATTTTAACTGTAAATCCATCTAATTAAACATCTGAAGCGATGGTTTAACACATCCCTCACAAATTTAATTATTCCAAACCATAATTTAAATAACTTGTTTACATAGAAATAGTGGAAACACAAAAAAAGGTGAAGTTGCACAAACTAAACATTTGTCAATGTAATGTGAGACGCAATCATTTTACCATTAATTAATTTGCCCCTTTGTACTTTCCTTTCGATTATATATTTGTCTATACATAGATCAGCAACTGCCTAGTAGGGAATACCAATCCATGGTGATTTGTTTTTATTTTGTTCTATTAAGCTAGACATTTTATGTATTTCCATTGACGCTTGTGCAGTGGGGGAGGTCATACGTTGGGCAAGGAAACAGGATTAAAGGAGATGCGTTTTTAGTTTGCAGAGGAGCATACAATCTATAAACCCAAGGCGAGGCATGTGTCTCGCTGTGACCCCCTCATTAACCCTCCGGTGAACGCAAACCTGCCTTGGTCCTCATTAATGCAGACTATTTCCTGATTAGGCTTTAAGAAAACAGTGTAGACTTGGAACGCTTATAGAAAACGGCGACCTTAATTACTTAATCCATTATAATGGGTTTCTCCGTACCTGATCGTGGTTTCCAGACTAGAATTAAATTCAGTTTATGGCTTGTAGATTCCAAGCTTTGGTTATAAGTTTGTTTATGAAAATGCGTCTTGCATAGCTAGAGAGCTATGCTTATTTTATGCGCGATTGTAGACCCGGTGTATAGACCCCCACCCTATAGACCGGCTCCCGCGGTGCCCAATTTCTTTAGATTTCTGTATTGACTGTGGCCCTTAGGTACCGTTTAGGTATCTGGGCACACTGATAATGCTCTCCAGAAGCATTTAGTACACAGGGATAATGTAAAATACATTTAACTAGTTATCCGAACCTACAGCTGGCCTTTGGGGCCAGGACAAGTCCAAGTTAGAAATGTGCCCAGTGATTTTTGACATCACGTGGCTTTGTATTTGGCCAAAGACATCGTCTGTTTAGTCTGTCGACCTGTCGCTACCTTTCCTGCAAGGGTGTAAGGGCTAACTCTTTTTTTTGGTTCTAACCAAAGGGGTTAATGAGATTTTGGACAAATATTCTATAAAACACATTTTCATGATGGATGCAACATAATTTGACTTTTCTTTGAAGCTTCCAGCTATTGTTTCTGGATTATAAAGTAAAAAAAAAAAGGAATTATCTTTGCTGTTTCATAGCAGTGCAGAGATAAAAGGCTTTCTTACAGATTCAATATCAAGTCTGACAAGATAGAATCAGATGGACCAGAGATCACAAGGGTTTGTAGATGGTTTTTTTTAACTTTAAATAGATTTTGTAATAGACACAAAAGACTGATTCTCGTGTCTCATACACAGACTTTGCAGAGAGAGCCTGGGCTGACTTGCCTTGGAACCGAGGCATTGTTTTCAGATTCCCCACGAAAAAAGCATAACTGTTATTTTCAAACTAGTATTTTTACTTAGTGATTGCATTTTGTTTTCGGTGTCCGGTTGCTTTAATAAGTTGCTGATCTTTATTTCCATTGGAATGCTGGTTTTAAGTATAGTTTCCTTTCTATGATTGCCACAGATAATGTACATTAATATATATTTTCATTTATTTTTGAAAGACGTGAGGATTCGTAAACTTTATCTAAATCGGAGAATAGGAGCGGCTAAACTATTTAGCTAGAGAGGAATAGAATGGGCAATAAATGGTTCATAGTGAAGACAGTGACTGTAAATAAGGCAAATCATGTTAGAACTCCCGAGGTTTATAAGTTGAATTCCTCTTGATTGCGACTGACGGCTAGGTATGGGAGTTGCCGGGGTTAATGGAATATTTCCACTTTGCATTTATTTTCTTTCTTCGCGTGGGAATAGAAAGATGGAATATAGTCTGCACAAAATTCATGCCTCTTTTCCACTCGCATATGATCTTCCCGGGAATTGATAAAAAAAATATCCCGCGGTTGTGTCTGTGGAATGAACGCTTTCACTTTGCCCGAATCCATCTTGTCTTTTGGCGAGAGGTTGTTTGTCTTGTGGATGTCTCCCAGCAGGTATTTGGAAACGAAATAATGTTTCGTATTCTTCATTGCAGGTGGGAGGAAGAGAAGTATGAAGACGGCATAAAGTGGAAGTTTCTGGAACATAAAGGCCCCGTGTTTGCGCCACCCCATGATCCTTTGCCATCCGATGTGAAGTTCTATTATGCCGGTACATCAGTCTACTACTATATCGTTTATCAAACCCCATAATGATCTGGCATGGAGGTTTATCCTGATTTCAGGGTGGCATTGTTTATAAAGAGCTGCCATCCTAAAATCCAGAACATCAAAAACATTAACTCGCCCTTTTAAATTAACGTAAACTGTATCCGCCCCGGAATTTTAAAGGTTCGTTGTAAAATATTTAGGTGCCATGGAGTCGATGTGTCTTAGGGGACACAATGTCCTGTTCAGAGACGTAGCCATTTCAATCCAAAACAGAATGTGTACATGGAGAAGACTGTTTTACATGTTAACACAAGTGAAAGTGATCATTCTTTTACTTTTAAAATCTTTCTGTAAAGAATGAAAGAATAATTTAAAGTCTCCCCTCTCCTTTTTCTTAGGGCTCTATAGATCAATAATAAGTAAGCGTAGAGCGTAGATCTGCCTTCATATAGTTTTGTTTTTCTGTCTGCCTCTATCACGTGTCCATCTTTGAAGTTCACATTAGTGCGGGTATCATTCTAAGTACTGTTCATACTGTCTAACACCAGATTCTCTGTAAGAGCAGAGGTGTAATAGGATTTGATAAAAACATTTTTTTGGCTTGGCGCATATATTTGTTTTTTCTTTGAAAGCCTCAGCCTGTAAAGGAATATAAAGCTCTGTCTCTCCCAAAAAGACAAAGCTGAAAGATGAGGTGCTCTTCTTCATTCCGTAATTACTAGCCAGCGATCGGTTCAATTTACAGCCTCATTAAACAGATTAATATAAATTGATGTCTGAAGGGAGGAACACGGTAACTTCATCATTTGAAATGCTGATTTATGCGGTCTCCATGGCATTAAAAAATACCAGACTGGGGGGGGGGGCACAAACCGTAACCATTCCTGTCTGGGGGGAACTTTCTGACATTACATTAAGTTTCGACAGTTTTTCCTCCAACTAAGTTTACTAATGACAGTCTTAACCCCTTAATGACAAAGCCCGTACATGTACTCAAAATGCATTGTTTTCAACGGGTTTAGGGACCGCCCATTGTCCTTAAGGGGGTATGGCTTGCGTTTTCATACAAAATCAACATTTAAGTCTTGAGGGCCCCTGGTAACTCATCTTGTTGGGATGTACTCGCATGTGACTTGGGATTGCCAATGACAAAACTTTGCTCTAAAGATCTACAACCATGACAAGCTTGACAAAATTGCTTATTTTTTTTGTAGGAAAACCCTTTCCGTTAAGTTTGCCAGCGGAAGAAGTGGCCAGTTTCTTCGCCAAGATGCTGGATCATGAATACACAACCAAGGATATTTTCCGCAACAACTTTTTTGGTGACTGGAGGAAGGTATTGCTTATCCACAAACACACATGCCCCGTCTCCATTAAGAGAGCCTATGTTCTAATGCAGGGGCGTCCAACATGCGGCCCTCCAGCTTCAGGACTACATCTCCCATACTCCTCAACCAGCCCCTTAGCTGAAAGAGCATTAAGGGAGATGTAATCCTGCAGCAGCTGGAGGGCCGCTTGTTGGACGCCCCTCTTCTAATGTATTTAAATAAGATATTACAGTATGTGCTTCAACACTTATCAGAAGCTAAGAGAAATATTGAGTTACCTTTTTAGATCTACTATTCTGTTAGTTTATCTAGTTTAAGTCTACAATTATCGTAGTAGTTATTCTTTGGTCGGTATATTATCCAGTGGGGGGAAAAAAAAGTGGCATGAAAAATAAGTGGAAATAAAACTCTATGCCCCCATATTTAATCGTATCGGGTTTAATTTGGAGCTAGCGTTTAGATGCGTCCATTCCTAGAAGGTAGGGATTGCTTTAGATTGACGTTAAGCAGCTCCGAGTACCCGCAGAAGAACTTTGTTTCGTATCGTCGTTGGGGCCGTTGGGTTGCAAGGGTCGTAAGCAGCTTCGTACTGGCTGATTCTTGTCACCAGCTGCAGACTTTTTTTACTTTCATAAACCACCGATGTTGTTTGTCGTATAAATGAAAAATATGTCCAAGCAGCTGTGCAGTCAGGCAGCCTTTGCAGTAGACTATATTTTCAGGCTTTCTGATTTAAATGTGTTTTCTCTAGGGACGGTTGGGAAAGAGAGGAATATATTTTTATGGAGCACGGTCTCATTTTGGAACTTGCTACATGAGGTTTAAACCTTTATTTTTGGCCTCTCAAAGAACATTATTGGTTTTTTTTACCAAGGTCCAAGTTCTTCACAGTCACCGGTGCAGCTGCTCCGTTTAGTTCCTAATGCATTGCTAATTAGTTCAGCGTGTTAATATATTCATTAGCACTATGATACTGTAATACAGAGTGTTGGTTCTCCATTTTTATTTCACGTCCTCCAGGGTTGTTATTTTTTTATTTTTTTGAGATCGGTTATTTCATTTATTTTTAGTTTTTGAGATAAGATTTATCATTTTATTCTGAAATCGTTAAACGCGGTCGTGGGGTCAGATGTAAGGTCTTTCACGGAATGGGTGGTATAAATGGAAGTCTTACGTCATACCATTAGCCAGCTGCTTGAAGTCCCCGATGGATCGTGGATAGGAGAACTCACTACGTATAGCAACTAAAATACAACATACGCAACCTCCAGGTGCTGAAAGAAAAATGCTGCCCTGTAGGCCACGTGACTTAATTATATGAATATAGAACGACGAACAGATCAACAGAAATCACCTTTTATTATAACCTAAAGCTTAACGTTTGCTGGTTTTCTTCTCTCAATATGAAGCATTTATGTAAACTACACACAGTGAACAGTAACAGAGTATCTAAAGGAACACAGTTGCCGACATTTAGGTTTTAGCTGTCCCCAAATACAGACATATCAAGGTATGCATAAAAATGTAATCTTTTTTTAAAGTTGGTACGTTGTATGCCATGCCTTTACATTAGCAAATGGATCTTCCGTCAGCTTTTGTAAAGAACAGGATAGAATTTTTTGTTAAACTGGATAATTTTTTGATTTCCGACATATCTAGGCGTATGCAGAATGTGGAAATGAGCCAACGTTCGTGCATCTGGTCTGTGATAAGTGACAAGGTGGCACTTTTTCCCCCCCTGGAGCCAACCTGTTTCGTGGGCTTGGTCTTTTGACCTGTGTCAGGCTCCCTGGTCGTCCCCGTGGCCGATCCTGCTGTCAGTAAAGGCTGGTTTTCGCAGCGAGCGCCTAGCCAGACATCTGCTTTGTGAAAAATGCTCATGAAAAATGCATGTTGTGCTCTCCGCTGTACCCCCTATTCTTCCCTACTTGTATATATTTTTACATCTTGTCTCGCGTGTTAAAATACTCAACAGGTGCCAAATAGCGATGGCGTCGGCAGCGAAAGGAGAGGGACAAAGTATTTGTCGTGCTTTAAAGAGTTTGGCTGTGGACCCCGTCAGAAGTAGCCTGGTTATTCAGTAGCCTTCGGTAAACAGAAAATGCCACAGTTAGTTAGCAAGTTAGCAATTTTTGGACAACAGGATCTTGTTTGCAATTATTAGGGGGGAAAAAAGACCACAAAATGCATGATTTCCTGTAGTGAAAGAACATTTGTAACTAATATATGGAATTATTTTTTCCCTGGCAAAAACATAACTCACTGCAAAGTACATTTTCCCATCAAATGGTGAAAACTATTTCGCAAACCCCGGTAGTATTAATGCGACTTGGTAGCTGATAGAGGGTGCCATCTCTCGGGCAGTGAAAGAAACGCTTCCCGCTCTGTCCTTTCTGATATGAAAGCGTTTCATGGAGGAAAAGGACGCCTGTGATGAAATAATCGCACATAGTGTGACGGGATCCCCAATATTTATGGCTCTCGAATGGCGATCACTCGGCGTGCGCTGAATTCTTGCTTTTATTTTATGCTTTTATTGGTCATAATTCTAGCAGCAATCGGATGCCTTTTATGCTTTTTAGTTTGTGCGCTCCACCTTTTCGTGTCGTTTTCTTTGCGTGTAACAGATGCCATATGTTCCTACGCTGTAAATAAAGGATTGTGTGATTGAATTGTCAAGTAGACGGCTTAATGCGTTGTCTCCTGGATGCCAGTAGTGAAGGGGAATCCGCAAGGTCGCTTTAAACCCTCTACATCCGTGCTCCTATCTGTATTTGAAGAGCCATTTCAAATGCAACATACCGGCAGGGTTAACATGTAAAAATTAGATCATTGTGACCAACATGTATGATACGCTTGGCCATGTATGACCATAACCCCCCCTATGGTCTGAATTATACACAATGTAGCAGGTCCCAGTATGTGGGCCAACATGTGGATCTTGGGTAGAGAAGAGGGGCTTGTATATAACGGCATGAAGGAATACATTTGGTTAGGTTTGGAGTCTGAAGAGGGTTAATTAGGGTTTTTTACAGACCATTGGAAGGCTCGGGTAAAGTCAGATACTTCAGATTGTGAATAGGGGCAGATAAAGCGAACAGAGGGGCAAAGGGCATTTGACTGGCTTATAAACAGTAACGGCTTCTGTCACCTCGCTTATTGAACATCGCATTAATGATCTCACGAGTACCTATTGACTTTGTGACAAGATGCAGAAACCGATGAAATAGACTGCGGCGCAAACACACCGGCTCAATAGCTATTAGGTCGCCGGCAGCCAATTACCGGCTCTCCGGCGACCGCCCGGTTCCGACTCCCATCAACCCCAGATCAACACCAGATGGGGCGAACGGTTCTTATCTGCCGTCAAATCCGTTTTTTTTCGTGCCAAAGAGTTGGCTGTGCCAAGGCGCTAATAAGGATGTGATTCGGGTGTTTGACTTGCTCGTTTCACAGGACATTTCTTTTTACTGGATCCCACTAAAACATAATAGAGCGGATGACTCCGTTTTTGGTGCGCTGCACCGCACTAATACACCGTTCCTTGCCGAGCGCGATGGGGGGGGGGTCGCGGCTCCCTCGGCACCTTGCGCGGGCAGATGTTTGCCTCGCTCTCGGCGCCGGGAAGGGTTGTGCCGTTTATTTCAGGAGCTGTTAAATTTATATTTCACTGCGATCCCTTCCATACTGTTTGTTTGCTGATGAAATGCCAGCCTTGTCTGGGAGCCAGAAATGAGAGCGGTGAATCATCTCCGTGCGGAATGATTAATTTTTAAAAGAAATCATCATGAATAAAACAGTCTTGCAATATTAGGTAAATTATGATACTTTTGCTGCATTAATGCCGTTCCTTCTAAAGAATCCTGATGTGTGACGTGTTGGCCTGCCGGCTCCTGGATTTCCTTCTTTCTGTTGTTTTGGGACCTCCAAGGCGCTGGCTGACTTAAACGTGCGCCTTTCGTCAATGCTCCTGTAGTCCAAGGTCTATGGATGTGGTCTAGGGGTGGTATTGGAAAAGTGTAAACGCATTATATGAGGGGGTATGAAAGAAATATTAATACCTGGAATATGCAAAATGCCTTTTTTTGCTTGCTGATGCATTATTTAGTGAATCTTGCAAATGGAGTTGAGGGTCGGGGCAGCGATCTGGCCGCTTGCCGCAGACGAGGCATCCGGGACCGTTTAGCTGTCATGATGTGGCAGATGTTGCCGGCAGGTCGCTGTAGAGGGCATTGTAAACATTGGATACAAAAGCCAAATGTTGTTAAACATTGGAGGAGACGTAGCTATGGCAGAACCAACTCTTCACTTTAAAAATGTTACCGTAACGTTTCTTTTTCTTTTAAATGATACAATGTATTAACCAATACCATTTTTTTTTTACAACTATAAGGATGTTTTAAAATGGTTAGAATCCGGATGCGACCGCTCAGTGGGTCCACGACCTCCATTTTTTTTTTTTAGCCTGGTACCCTATAAAATAATGAATGTATATTATTGTGCCAAGGCAGATGGGGGGATAACTGCTTACTGCTGGTACTACAGACACCCCAAGTCTCTTATGCACCCCCCAAGATCACCAGCAAAGTGAGATAGCTACCATCTTTGAAATGTCTGGTTAGCTACAAAGTGTTTATTGTGAAAGTGAATACTGTGAGCCGCAGCGTAGCATAAACATGATCTGTGTGCAAATATCGTCACATCTACAATAACCCCCGGTGCGGCGTCCAAACGACGCGGCGCTTTGTGGTAGTGCAGACAGCTGGCTACAGGTTCATTTGATTTGAGTCGTGGCCTACCGAGACCTCGGAGGAACCTTTTGGACGGTGTAACGACGTCACCTCTGGCATGTTCTGTTCAAACACAAATACATAAACTGTTTTTTTATTTCGCCAGCCACAGAACTGCTCCGTAGCCAAGCGGAAGATTTGTAATAGCCCAGCAGCTGCACTCCTTTCCTTGGGAAATCAAAAAATCCTAAACACCAGACAATTTATGCAGCCCATCTCAAAGGGCCGTCGGGGGTCCCCGACTGCAGACATATATCTTGCTGTTCTGGGCTTTTTTAAGTAATTATCAACTTTCTGTCGTCTGCAACCATGGTCATTTTAAAAGATCTCCCGAATGCGATGCATTAAACTCCGTATGCAGTTGTTTTTAACGTTTTAACCTAAGTATGTACGTAGTTCTTAATTTCGGAGCATTGATTGCGCTGTTTTTTTTTCCTCCACCCCATGGAGTTAAGTGGTATCCCCAAGTGTCTGAAGCAGCTCTACCTGATTGCTTAGGACTGATTTACGTAGCTAAAAAAGTCGTATTTAACCCACAGGAGTGATATCTCGCTAATGTATGCATGCTAAATAGAGCAGAGAACAATTTGAAAGCGATTACTGAGACTGCAGAGTAAGACTGCAGTGTTTGGGTCTTGCCATGGCTCAGGAATAGCTCATTGCCTTGGTGCTACACAAAATTGCTTCCCCCATGAACAGAAGTAAACACTCGATTTTTTTTTTTTTTTTTTTTTTTTTTTTTTTATGGTTCCTTCCATGTAACTGCAAACTCTTCAAATATCCTCTTATGCTAATTTTGTTTTTCAAAACGGTTCTAAAAATCGACTATCGCTATGATCGGGTGATAATTGGAAACCCAAAAATACAATCCGCCAGGAAAACAAACGTCCGGCGTAATATAATTGCCTTGGCCAGGACTTTTTTTTAACGTGAAATAGGAATTAAATGCCATTATTCCGCTTCCATTTATTACTTGGCACCGACAGTATGCATTGTCTTAGAATTATAATCTCATTTCCTTCAGGCCGCAAGAAATGATTTAAAATAAATGAAATTGTGTGCTCTTTAAGTCTTTTATAGAGGACGGGACCTTTTGACTCAAGCGGACTACAGTAGGTTTATGGCATTTGTAATTGGCCTGATTCCACTAGCGCTTCGATTTAATACATATTTTTTTGTGTAATTTTCTTTTGTCTATAACTATTAGCATTAATTTACGGGATCCTAACATTTTGAATTGCGCTACAATTTGCCATAATTGACAGCTTAACAGAGAGAAATATCTGAATTAAACATTGGCGTTATTTTCGGCCGACAAATTGCTCCGCGTCTCCGTCTTCAGACAGACACTTGCCAAATTAATTGCGATTTTCATTCAAAATGCAAATTATAATTTTTTTTATTTTTTTTTTTTGTGTTGTAACAACTTTTTAAATCGATTTTTGTTTTTCCGGAAGCTTAATATTGAGCGTATTAGGTTGTAATAATAAATATAGATACATTGATTCACATTTACAACTTTTTCTCCAGGAAATGACGCTAGAAGAGCGGACAGCGATCGCCGACATGGAGAAATGTGACTTCGGTGAAATGTTCACCTATTACAAAGGAAAAATGGAGGAAAAGAAGAACCGGACTAAGGAAGAGAAACTGGTAAAATATGCCGCGTTACCTGGCGCCCGTAGATTAATTTTCACACAAATGGCTTTGAGAGAGACTAGAATAACGTGTAACTGATCACATTAACCTTTCTGGTGGAAAGGACAACTTTGTAGATTATTTGATCTACGCGGGGGAATGAAAAGTGACAGATTTCATGACAAACCTACTTTGTGAACATAACTATGTTACGAAATTGAAGCTTTCAGGCCTCTGGCAATGCTTGCTTTAGGTGGCCCGGTCTCCCCGCAATGCTCGGTATGCGTTTCCAAATGTCCGCTCGGAAACGTTACAACAAACACAAAGTTTTATGGTTTTTTTTCACTTCCAAAGATAAATGAGGCCCAACATTTGAAGTTGCTGTAATTTGTGAATTTCAGTATGTATGATTAATTGCTTAGATCACAGACACACTAGATAAAGGCGGGCGCTGTGTGTTTTGTGAAGGCTGCTTTGCCAACGCTGCTAAATCCTGATGAGCGGGAACACCTGCCACTTCGTTCCTCAGCCTGTCGACTGCTCTCCGTCCATGATTTTCTAATGGGCACACGGCTGCGAGGGACCGCGTCCAAATCCGTAAACGTGTTGCATATCAGGACACTGTGAAAATAGAGGTGATCTCCAAGGAGAACACATGGGTACATTTCCAACACACCCTACAGACAGACTGGAGCAACCATAATAATATATATATTTGTTTTATTTTATATTATATATGTTTGTTTGTTTTGTTTTATATCTTATATTATATATATATATATATATATATATATATATATATGTTTTGTTTTATATTTGATATATATATATATATATATATATATATATATATATATATATATATATAGATAGATAGTTTTCTATTTTATATTATATGTTTTATATTATAGTCTTTGCTGAAATTAAACAAAATGGGGGTAAATAAGAATCCTTCAGATCTCTTACCAGAGAATTTTTCTGGTCATTTCCTGGTATTTTTGTATTTACTGAGGGTAGGTTCTGGGAGTAATAATCTCCTGCCTCGCCTGGCTAGGCTAAGCTATCTCCTACCACATGCTACCTGGAAATGACAAGCAAAAGAAATTCCCGCATAAGAATTCTGCTACTATCTCAGAGCCACAGTTATTTTTTTTTGTATTTTGGGAAAATATCTAATCTCTACCATTAAGCTGGCCTTTGGCTTTTCTTTAGTTGCTTTCTGCGAAGGCGCCGTATCCTGCTGTCTTTTGGATGCGGCGTTCAGTTGCTTTTCCTGTGGATTTTTCCAGGTGATCAAAGAAGAAAACGAAAAACTTCTCCAGGAATTTGGTTTCTGTACCATGGATCATCACCGGGAGAGGATCGGCAACTTCAAGATTGAGCCTCCTGGTTTATTCCGTGGGCGAGGGGACCATCCCAAGCAGGGAAAGCTGAAAAAGAGGATCCTACCTGAAGACGTAATCATCAATTGTAGCAAGTATGTGGCTTCTGGGATATTCAAAGGGGTATACTACTTACTGCAGGGAGGAATAGCCAGAACTCGCCCAAATTGTTTGTCAATCCAGCATAATCCTGATAATGACCTTTAATGATTTACTTTTTAGTGAAATGACCTGTGCCATAAACTCCTGATTTACTGGAAATGCTTCCACCTCTTTTATGATCGTAATAAATGGATCAAAGCCATTGACATCAGCATTATTGGGCAGTTATAACCCTTTGGGGTTTCCTTTAAAAGTGATCTTCGCTACATAAAATGTAAATAGCATTTTCTCTGAATCTGTATGTCCAGAAGATTATATTTTATTGGTTCCTCTACATTGAGTCAGATCTATTTATTTCCTTTATGTGATGGAGATTGATCAATATACGATAACCAATGTCCGCTGCGGGTCTGTCGCATTTGGCTGCGTTGTCCCTGTCACTCAGAAGTAGAGCAGCAAACTATCATTTTTTTTATATTATTTTTGCTGTCTAATATATCTCCAGCCATGTGATATTCTTACCTGTTAGATAACATGCTCTGAACTATTTCGATGGCAGCTTGTTCGTGTCACTGATTGGCTACTTTAAGCAGCCAATCAGTGGCAGACAATGTTGGACCATGGAGGAAGCGGTAAGCAATTGATTTATATTTTCAGGTTTAATTCATATTAAAGTTCTTTAATATGCATTAAACTCGTGTGCCCCCCCCATCCTGTAAAGTGGCTAAATGCTGCTGGGTAAAATATATATATATATATATATATATATATATATATATATATATATATATATATATATATATATATATATATATATATATATATATATATATATATATATATATATATAAAATAATATATCAAGGGCCTCTTCCTCAAAACTAGCCTGTTCTTGGCAAAATAACATTTAGTTCTGTCGACAGCTTATCATTGCTCCGACACTTTTATCCAAAGCAACTGCGCCAATAAGGGTGTTTAGCCAAGAAATTAAAAATGGTGGAGGCACCCCGTGATGCCCCCGTTAAATCTCATACTTGAGAAATAATATACAGATTAACGAAAAGGCCAAGGCTTTTTATACAATTTTCTCCCACAAATCTAGCAGTGATGTTCTTGTCAATGCTTGTCCTCCCAATGACAGTTTTAAGATCCATTTAACGCTTCATTGTACCCTGATAAATTAATCTCAACATTGTCATTTTTTTTTTCTTGAATTCCGGTGTTACTGGGTGAGTAACTCAGAAAGAAGCCTTGTCAAGTTTCAAGGGCAAATCTGTGTTGCCAAAAAATATACAAATAAAGTCAAATGGATAGCAATTACTGCAAGGTTTGCTTAAACGTGGAAAATTGGGGTTTTGCTCGACTGTATCGGTATGTATCATAGCTGGGAGTACCGAGGACAGCTCCACGCAGCGTTATCTCGCGGGATCAGCACAGAGTCTATGAAATATTCAAATTTAAAAACCCGAGCGATAATTAGGTCATAGAGTTTTATTGAAAATGTATCTTTACGATAAAATTAGAATCTTTAAAAACAATGTCTTTTGTATTTTTCCAGTATAGGAGAGATTTGTAGTTTTTTTTTTTTTTATGGAGTTATTCAATGGAACATAAAACATTTAGTTTTTTAATCATTTCTTTACATAATTAAGCCTTTATTTAATGTTGGCCTACCGGCCATGGAACTCATTCTATGGGTATTTAAGGAACTATGCAAAGGGTTAAACGTACGAGTTAGTGTAACCGTGAAGGTATGGTCATGTACAGCGGTATCCTCATCATGCCTTCAGCTATATGTCAGCCCGTGTGGAGCCATACCTTGCCCTTTCCGCATGCGTGCCGTGATCTGCCTACTGAAGATTGTCTTTTAGCCGGGATTAGTGCTCTGCTCGCCGCTCTGACCTGCGATGTCAAAACATCTTCTGACACAAAGCCTCTTGAAGTCTGCGCGAGTCGGCCGAAGTCTGGGTGACACGCAGGGAACTGCAGGACGGTAAATGGGAATCGGCAGAAAGCGGGATTAGACAAAAAGCGGCGCTGCCGGGACAGCTGTAGTGTCGGCATTAGCAATATGATGCCTCTAATCCAGATGGAATTCTCTGACGTTTGTAACACTTTCATAGAACGAGACGCTAGTTTTACTTTAACTGAACATCATAAAGAGATTGCCAAGCGATGGCCGGTACGGAAAAATGGTAAAATCCCAGCGATTAGTTAATTAGGGAATTTGAACTAATTGTCCCAATCAGTGCATTCCCACTTCCTATCCTTAGGACCACCGGTTTCCCACGGCAACTGCTGCCTTCCTCTGTTTTAAGATGGCATGCGCTGGGTTGAGGTATCGGGGTGTTCCATGCACATTTAATTGTCTCTTGCAAAGGCAAACCCGATTTTGGGTTGACTTGCCCCTTTTTGGTGCAAAACCATAGGAATACTACGTATTCCGAATACAGTGATGCGCCGACAAAGGTAATTACAATGCATCTGCTATTAAATCTGATAAATGCTGCATTGGCTGAGCCAATTTACACAGACAATAAGCCGGGCCGTGCAACGCGTGGCTTATAATTACCAGATACATAGCGGCGGAAGCAGCTGTGATCTCTCCTCAAACTCTTAACTAAAGCTGCTCGCAGGAGAGGTGATATAATGTCATAACGGTTACAGAGACACTTAATCGTTTATATACAGGCAGGGAAATACCAGCATGGGTGCGCCAAGCAATTAAAATACTCTGCATAATATTTCACTTCTGCCGCTATGCTTACTTAATATCTCCAGAATAAATCAGGAGCCGGCTTTTTGGCCCAAAAGAGAAGCCCCTGTGCTCCCCCACCTTGCACCGGGTCTATAATTGTAGTGATGATGGGGTGAATTTATTTCACGTTTTTGTTTTTTTTCAGTATGGGGGTTTTTCTGAGGTTGGAGCCAGTATAACCAACAGGTGGATCTCTGCTAGATTTAGTAAAAGAACTGTGGGAAATGTAGTTTATCGTGTATCTGGCTTCCTCTGGCTTGGCCGGAGCACGGCCCTGATTGGTGGGTATCAGTGTTTCCTTGTCTGATTTATTCTGAACCCTGTCCGAGGAATTCGAAACGGTCCAGACATGGTTTAGAAAACAGCCAGCATTACCTGATCCATACGTGACGTGACTTTGAGGACATCTTGGTGTCTTTGAAGCTATGGCTCTGAGAGTATAAATCATTAAGGCATAATAATGTACAAGTCAAAAACTCCGCTAAGGAACCTGGCATCTGGATCCAGTATTGGAAATGTTTATTTTACATTCAACAGCACCATCTGCAGGGGGAATCCTTCCAGAGCCGAATGGCTTTGCTTTCGGTGACGGGCTGAACGGTAGAAAGGGGGCATTAGCAGGGGGCCAAACTGTTTCAGTAACTCATTACTTGTGCATCTAACCAGGTCGAGAGCCAGTGACCTGGCGGGTAATTCACGCGTCACTCCTGCTTTGTGCTGAACATCTATTTCAAAGTTGTAGTTTTTTTACGCGTCGTTGGTTCCTTTTACTCGGAGGAGATTTAATAATCCGGGATACACGTTGGGGATTGCGTTTATGGACTTCTCAACAATTCGTTTAGTTAAAAGCAATGTTTTATTACCACAATGACCAATTGTAATTGAATCACACAGTTTAGTTTGTAACGCTGGCCCTGATATCTTTTGGTAATTCCATGCGGTGATCATGCTCTCGTTTATTACTGCTCTTACAGGGACTCAAAAATCCCAGTTCCTCCAAGCGGTCATAAGTGGAAGGAAGTCCGCCACGATCCCACGGTTACCTGGCTGGCATCGTGGACGGAGAACGTGCAAGGATCTGTGAAATATATCATGCTGAACGCCAACTCCAAGCTGAAGGTACGAACTCTTACATTGACTGGTTAGCAGAAAGCGAAACCTACGGCAGAAAAATCTGCATTGAGACCGTAAACAGTGTAAGAAGGATTATCTGCGTTCCCCTTCCCACAAACCTCACAGATTACTACACAAACTGTGCGTTAGGTGTTAGTGTGTGCGTTGGGTGTCAGTGTGTGCGTTGGGTGTCAGTGTGTGCGTTGGGTGTCAGTGTGTGCGTTGGGTGTCAGTGTGTGCGTTGGGTGTCAGTGTGTGCGTTGGGTGTCAGTGCGTGCGTTGGGTGTCAGTGCGTGCGTTGGGTGTTGGTGTTAGTGTGTGCGTTGGGTGTCAGTGTGTGCGTTGGGTGTCAGTGTGTGCGTTGGGTGTTAGTATGTGCGCACACTATCCCTTTTCTCTTGCCCAGGCAGACAGGGTTTATGTTATGCACCCACCCTAGTGATCAGAGGGACAGTATAGACCCTTGAATGTTACCTGTTTGCACAGATAATTGTGTCCATTATTACAAGGCCACTACGTAGATATAACTGTGCGGCTGCATGTAATCCTTGGACATAAACCCTACAGCAACATTTCATAAACTTCCATGAGTTTGCAAAGCTCCCTGTGCCCAGCCCCATCTGCACAACCTGCTCTTGGGTATAGTTAGGGGGCAATTAGGACTCCCGGGTGGTCTCTGTGCTGCTTCACATATGACTGAGGCTCCAACGGGTCCAGGTGCAGTGCATGCGCCACAGCACGGCCTCTGTATAAACCTTTCCATCACCGCGGCTGAGAAATATGTGGCAAAGCGAGCGCGAGGAAAGAGCAATGAGCTCCTTTTTATTACTCTTCATGAATGCGTAATGTCCATTATGGAGTAACTCTCAGCAGGCAGAAAGCATTGATTTAAGCTTGTGGCTGTACAGAGCGGGATGCCGTCCCTGGCAACCTTCACCGTTCCCCGCTCAGTCTTGAAGCCACCGGTAATAAAATACAATTTTATTTCACGCATTGTCAGGGGCGTCCAAAATTCCTTTCAAATAACATTAAATACCAGGCAGCTGTTGACAAAAAAAAAAGAAGCCGTGCTAGGCAGGTGCTGATAAACGGGCAGAGAAATGCCAGATCCCATACAGCAAACGGCCTCTTAACCATAAAATATTCTGACGTTGTTTTAACCCTCTGAGTCCCAAAACGGCAGGCAGCTTCACAGTTTAGGAAAGCATGTATTTGTATCTTGGTATTAAGAAAACGTCGCTTAAAGCATCTGTATTGCTTAGAAACTCTCTTCTCCTTCAACTTTGCCCATCTGTGTAAGAAAGATACTGCACTCCATCTTTTGTGGGGTTTTTTTTTATTTTTTTTTAGGGGGAGAAAGACTGGGAAAAATATGAAATTGCCAGGAAACTGAAAAGTCACGTTAATAAAATCAGGAGTACGTACCGTGAAAACTTCAAGTCTAAAGAGATGAAAGTGCGGCAGCGAGCCGTAGCCCTGTACTTCATTGACAAGGTATGACCTTCGGCCCGAGATTCCTCGCTGTTACCGTACATGGGTCTTTTATTCTTAAATCCTGCAAGTACCGTAAACTATGCCTGGTGGTCCGCATAGGTTTTACCCCATTAAAATGTCTAACTTTTACATGGTCTGGGGTCTCCCTCCATGACCTTGTCTGTTCCCTCTGCCTTCCGCAGCTAGCTCTGAGAGCAGGTAACGAAAAGGAAGAAGGGGAATCCGCCGACACCGTGGGTTGCTGTTCCTTGAGGGTCGAGCACATTAAACTTTACCCGGAACTCGATGGAGAGAAGTACGTGGTCGAGTTTGATTTCCTGGGTAAAGATTCCATCCGATACTACAACAAAGTGCCGGTGGAAAAGCAGGTAAGGCGGATGGGGGTTTCACCTTTTACTTTCTATTCCCAAAATATTATTCTGCTTGTCCAAAAAAATTTGTGGTAAATATTCATTTTATACCTAGAGATAGTAAATGGAAGTATTGTTGGGAATTCCCAAATATTATCCTTTTTTTTAGCATCAGTTTGATTTGTTGTAATGTTTTAGAACTTTCTAAGTCTGTCCTTCAGCAACAAATTGAACATAAACGCGTCTGAAGTTGGGTTGTGTCCAGTATTACGCACCACAAATGCTCAAATACTCAATATTCCAATAAAAAAGTACTATTAAGAGAGAGAAAATGTGTTGGTTGATAATACACCTTCTTTTGTCAAGGTATTTAAAAATCTCCAGATGTTTATGGAGAACAAGCAGGAAGGAGACGATCTCTTTGACAGACTAAACGTGAGTAGGAGGACGCCGCGAATGTATTGCTGAGGTCTTGATTAATGCAGATTTATTGAACCTGGCAGCTCTTGGCTACAGAGTGCGGTGGCATCTGGCGGAGATGTCCCGGCGAGAGCAGAACTCGACACCTGCTGCCGGAGCTACAGCCGCGGAGCCTTTAACACGAATGTGACATGTTCATGGAAGCCTTTAACGCTGATTTATAAAAAGGCAGTCCATTTATTACAGTACAGCAAACCAAAGGACTCATTCCCATATAAACACTAGGCACCCTTCTACCTCATCCATATCTGGGGAAAGGGAATTGTCTACATGCTCACCGCAATGCCCTTTAGCTATTTGTCCTTTAGTGGAGGTTACACTGCCCTATATCTTATACATGCTTAAGGGTGGGGACAGTCTTTGAATCCCACCATACATTTTCCATAAGGCACTGTTTCCCTAATATACGGAGGGCTAGCTTTTACACGCCTGTTCTGTTATTTTACTATCATTTCCACGAATTCCCATAATTCTCAATCATTGTCTTGGGGCACCAAAGCTAAACTTGGATTTGAAAACCAAGCAAACGGTGGCATCTCACGATATTTTGGAACCAGACATTCCATGCAATGCCATTTCATGCCTTGGACTCAACGGACCGCCCTGCGCCGGTTCTCTAGTATTTTCAGGGTGATACATCATACGTTGGGCAGCGATGCCCAGAGCTAGTCATCTGATTATATTTTAATTAGAGAGCTCCTAAAACTCTGGCAGGATTGTAACCCTTGAGGACTCTATTGGATGCCCCTACCTTTGGAGCTAAACCTGGTAAAAATGTTTTATGGGCACCAAAATATGATTTAAATCAAACTATAAACATATTTACATCAGAATTACAAAAATGTGTTCCAAAAGTTTCCTATATACATATTAAAATCACTTTTATATTTTAACCATAGTTCTCCTATCGGTGAAAGGAGGTTTTTTTCTCGGTAACATCTGGCCAGCTGTTGGAAATGATTTGGCTCCATGACTCTGCGCCAATTACGCTATATAAATAAAGCGTTTTATTATCACAGTTGTGATTAGACGTTGTCTTGCGCAGCTGCCAACGCCGGTCCTTACTAAGTCTCGGCTTTCATTGCAGACGCCTATGCTGAATAAACATCTTCAGTCTCTGATGGAAGGTCTGACGGCCAAGGTTTTCAGGACCTATAACGCCTCCGTTACCCTACAGCAGCAGCTACAGGAACTCACAGACCGTAAGAGAGCCTTACCTTTTGTTTGCTGTAAGAGCAGTGACATATGAACAGTACCGGCAAGCGGCCTTTTGCTTATACTCATTATATACGCACTTCAGGATATAGATTACCAGAGAGTCTTTGTACCATTGTGACCTCTATAGCTCTAAGCTGTGAACGCGATGATGAATTGTCCTTGGAATCTCTACATTAAAACAGTACGTTACATTCCATTTGAGGCAAAAGGCTTTATGAAACAGTCCACCAACACTATAAAGGTTAAATAGAAGCTCATGGATGCAGTATATCTAAAACGTATTCATGAAACATCCACCATTACCAGTTGGTTAACATCTTGAGCATGCGGCGAAGCGTGAAGTTGTTTTAGTCTTGCGCATGGTTTGGTAGAGCGTGTTAAGCTTCGGTCATCTTGAAATAACCAAGAATACTGTTTCCGTTCCTCTAGCCGATGAAAGTATCCCAGCAAAGATCCTGTCTTATAACAGAGCCAACAGAGCGGTTGCAGTTCTGTGCAACCATCAGCGGGCGCCACCAAAGACCTTTGAACAATCCATGGCCAACATGAGGACCAAGGTAAAACGGGGCTTTCTCCTCCAAATGGCCATCCCTCGGGGGGGGGCATATAGCCCCGGAAGGATATGCCGTATAGCATATATACACCACCACCTTTAACACGATGCGTCGCCAATCTCACTTCTTAGGAAAAGTCTCGTATTTAGAAAGTATTTATTTTTCAGTGATATATATTAAACTGTATCTTATGTTACAAAATACAAAAGTGTTACTTTGTTACAAAGTACTTTGTTGAAGCGGCATATTGTAGCTACAACTTTTAATTTGCGGCTGTCTGACAGAAGCAGGTCCTTCGTAATATATATTTTTTTTACAGACACAATATATCTGTACAAACGTGATTTCCTAATCAATAAAACATTAACCATAAAAGTGCCACTTAGCGTTCGGTATGATGCAGGATAATTTGACACTTGTACTCTTTTTAAGGGAAGGAAAATCAAGATCTATTAATTTGTGGCTGCTGCTGGCCCATATTTTGTAGCAGCACCTCTGCTATATCCTTTTAACATCGTTTATTTTCCGTCCTGAGTGACAGCGTAATCCTTTTATTTGTGCAACACGCGTTTGATGTCCATAAACGGCCGCAGCCAGCAACATAGGATATTACTTTACAATCTAATTTAGTGATATTGTAGCACATAAAACATTGCAAACATCTTCCAAATGGCTTGCGAGCGGTGTTCAGGTGTCGTGTTTCTTCCTGTTAGATTGATGCCAGGAAGGAACAGATTTTACTGGCAAAGAAAGAGCTGAAAGAAGCCAAAAAAGAGGCAAAGGAGAAAGACTCTGAAAAGCTGAGAAAGTGAGTATTTGTGGCCTGCGGCGCAGTCGTTAAGACGCTCTCGACGTTTCTATATAAAGAACAATTACAGTGAATCTAAAAGAAAGACACAAAACATGCGAGATAAATACCTATGGGGCTCTGTTACACGGTCTGGCCGTAACACTTGATTCCGGCGCATCTGAACCTGGATGTCTCCGGCTCCAATTAAAAGCAGTGATAGAAGCACTAAAGGCTAATTGTGATACCTAATTGGATTGTTATAAAGAGAGGTATATGATCATTGCTTAAGCAAGAAAAGATTGAATATTTTGCTACAATAAAGATTTTGGACTTTGTTTTAACATTAAACGCAAGAGACTTGCTGGAGGGTCACAATAGTTACTTGCCACGCTATTAAACGTCTAATATGTGGCGCATTGTGCAGGTCAGGGGTAGGAAAGAGATTTGTGCAGTTTTGGGATAAGTCTTGCTAATCCATCGTACTTGACCAGTGAACATACGCCACAAAACTGGGAGCGCCTGAAAATGTTCTTGAGTCTGGGGTCTTCTGCGCAGGGCTATCACTGCTCCCCACCTGTTGACCGGTTCATTATTTCTATGTGCAGGCTAGTGGAAAGCAAGAAGAAAGCGCTGCAGAGAGCAGAGGAGCAGCTCATGAAACTGGAGGTGCAGGCAACTGATCGAGAGGAGAACAAGCAGATTGCCTTGAGCACCTCCAAGCTGAACTATCTGGACCCCAGAATCACCGTGGCCTGGTAAGTCTGACTTTCTCTCTATTTGAAGAATAGTCCCATCTGATCTTCATACCGTCTGTGTCGGTTATTCTTGTCTCTGTTAACTAGTAGAAAAATGACAATACTTATTCTGCAAAACATTAAGATCTTCTAATTCCACAAGTAACGGGTAACATTCCGGTCTGTTGTGACGCATGAACACGGAACTTTCTGGGCTGTTTGAATTCTTGAAATGTGTGACAGCTCTGCCTTTATGAACACTAAAGCTTGTATCCACATAATAAGGAAAGTCCAGCACAAGTGTACATGGACTCCTGTTACATTATATCGGTCCTTATCGTTGTCTGTAATTGGTGTGGGAGAGTCATTTTGACAACAAGACTGTGGCTGTGATGAACTTAGAATTCTAATTAGTTTGAGTCATTCTTTCAGCCTTCATTATCACTCAGAGTGGACGCCTACGATCGGACCCCGTAGTGCATAGGGAAGCCGCTGTGTCGCTAGACAATTACCTGTCAGATTTGAAATAACTATAAAGTAGAAGCTAGAGAGGTAAAGCGCATAGCGGCTCTGGCTGAGTGTCTCATCGCAGCGGTTTATCAGACGGGGCATTTGCATTTGAAGCGAGTCCGATAATTTGTGTGTGAGGTAGGCCAGTGGGATGCAGCTTTGACTGTCGCCGGTACAGAATCAGAGCGGCATTAAACACCGGGGTCCACGGAAACTTTCATGCCGTATATAAAAAGCCATTTGATGGTTTTCACAGCAGACGCAAGCCGGGTTTTAGTTTGACCTTCTGCTATCAGAAAAGCTAATCAGACCTCAAAGTAAGTGGAGCGAGAGGAGGAATATGGCGTGATTTGTAACGGGGCTGCTGCTGCCGCCGACGTCGCATTCATTCCAATTCATGGCTCTAGCGGTGCAGTAGGTCAAGCGACACGTCTCCAGCTTGGCGTAGCTCTTATTTTTCTTATTTTTTTACTCATCCAAAAGCCACACAAGAACATTTCTAACTTCAGAAACACTAAATGAAGCGGATCTCTAGACACTTGCTCTGGATATACCTATATATGCCTTATAACTACAGACTATACTATACAGTTGTGCCTAACTATACTATTGGCATTTGTGCCAGTCGATTATGGCTACACAGATAACCGGTGAGGACGTATGGGTAAAGAGCAAAGCTACAGCAGGGACCAGGGGCCAATCGCAACTTGCAGGAGTCGGGTAAATGTACCCCGGGTGCAGTTGCTCAGCCATGATGGTGGTATGTAAATTTACAGGTACATGTAGGCTGTTAGTGAACCTGGAGCCATGTTCCGGGGAAAGGGGTTCTGGTTGTAAACTGATGGGGATAACCTTACTTAATTGATAGAAAGGCATCTAGATAGAGAGTGGGGAAAGGTAAGCGGGACTGATTGGGGGAATGAAACGCATGAAAAGGGGAATGGCGTAGGGAACTTGGATTATAGGGACTAACAGACAGCGAAGGTGGCACTCTTGGCCCCCGTGGGTTCTTGGTGAAGCCTGCTCGCTATAAACTGTGACCTTTTTTATTTTTAAGGTGCAAGAAATGGAATGTTGGGCTGGAAAAGATCTACAACAAGACGTACAAAGACAAATTTGCCTGGGCTGTTGACATGACAGAAAGTGACTTTATCTTCTGACCTTGCCCCTGTTTGTATTTATTTTAAGAACAAATTGGTTAACTCGTGTAGTGTAACTGCACTATGCGGATAAAAAAAATGTTGCACTTATTTTAACACTGTTTTATGTTTTTAATAACCCAAAATAAACATGTTTTCATATGTGGATTAATCTGGAATTTTGAGTGTTTACTTCGGTGGCTGGATGAAACGGAGTGAACGTAGCATTATGGGTGAGTGGCAAACAGAATGAGTGTGTGCGTGAAAAACCAAAACTGCTTACCAAGTTCTCGAGTAACACTAGACAAAAAGACAAACTTGCTTTTTCTATCATAATCTAAAAATGCCAATTTCACTGGGATCTTAAAATAATTCCCCACTAGAGGTCAGTGTATGCAAGAAAATTAAATGTGGAATTCCGATAGTCTATAGAAAGACTACCTCTTATAACAAGGCCAGCCCCTGACAATGTATGTATTAATAATAAATTGCACGAATCACATTCATTCTCTGGCTCACGTTCAGAGGAAGACTGGTTACTGACAGGTTAAGCAGTCTAAGGACAGGACGGACACGGCCAATGATCCCATGCCAGAGCCATTCTTAAGTCTGTTTACGAAATGGACAAGAACCGAGAGGTGTTGACTCATGATGAATACAAATGAGTAAACTTGAGTGTTCCACTCCATAATCCCATATCAGTAGGGACCTTATTACATATTGATCCAAGGAGAAATCTGATTGCCTGTTGGAGTCAAGAAGTCATTTTTACCCCGATGGCAGAATTCAAAGTAGCTTAATTAGGGTTTTTGCTGCCTTTAGGATTAAGAGTAAGGTTAGATAGAAAGGTTAAACTTGATGGACTTTTTTCAACCTTTCATTCTATGTAACTATGTAACTTATTAAAAACAGCGGAATACTTTCACATGGCAAATCAGCGTTTGTAACAGATCGAGTAATTAGTTCCTCTGGGTTTGTTATAAACACAGATACCGTTGTTGGAATAAAGGCATTCTCTTAACCCAATTCCGTGCAGACTGGAGAACGTGAATGACTGCTCCTTAAATCCCCTAGTTGAGTATCTTATTTGCTTACATAGTAGAAATCCCAATGATTGTCTCCAGGGAGGGTGAGATGACACTTCACTGACGTTACAGAATAACTAGAGAGGTTTCATTTTAAGGCTATAATGGCAAGTAAATAAATACTTATGGAAGTTGCATTGGGAACAATTCTCCAGGTATAGCCCGTTATCTATAATAGATTTTCCTTCCCTTTAGTTTCCCGTAGAGACGTAACTTTGGCCAATGAAAAGGTCAGCCCGTTACCCGTCGGCAGCTTCTCCTTTAATAAAGATGGTTGTTAGCTTAATGCCGGTTATAACCTCGCATCGCTTCCTATCCCATCTATCACGCGTTCCAATCTACGCTCTCACTCTTGGAAACATTAAGATGTAACGGTTAGAGACCCGATATGTCTGACTTTAGCACTGAAGGGGAATAACCGTTTCCAACAATCTTTGGAGACATTAATAACACATTAATAGTTTTTATTGATTTGTCTGAAGTTCATGTACATACATTTTTATTCATTTATTTCGCTTTATGCGTGAAAAACAAAATGTCATCACAAATAATATAATAACAAAGCAATCTAAATATACAATACACAAGAAATGAAACCTATCACAACTGTTCTTACAAAAATGTTATACAGTCAGTGCTGCGGGGAAATGATCCGGGTCTCCTCTCCTCTCTCTCGGTATAAAATCAGTTTCAGTCTTCTCGCTTCATGGGAGGCTGCTGAATACAAAACAAAGTAAATAAGATGCCGTAGACACTGGACACCTGATGCAAAGCAGATATTCTAATTATATTTGCGTGTTGGGTGTGTGGCAAGACATTTAAAACGCCCACTTAATCTACACACTCTGGTAACATAAATTATGTACATTATATACATATATTCTAGCCAAGAGGTGGCTAGCTGCCGACCACCAGACCACCCACCCATTAAAAAGAGGCATTAGCAGGCAGTCCTAATATTTCTTTGCAATAAATATTCATGGTATATTCTCACACGACCTACTATTTCGTTACGCGACGTTGTAAACAGTGCGTGTTTCTCACCGATTCCCTTTTGCTTTTTTTCAGCATCTAAAAAGTCGGTTCCGAGTTTCCCAGCTGCGAGTTGCAGTCTAACTTACAACTGCTTTTAAGGTAAGACCCAAACCATATCTGGGGAATTCACATTATTGGGTAATTCGTACAGGTTTTTCCACGTACTTTGTTTGCGTCTTCTTCCTCTCCCACGTCTGCCTGCGTCATAAGATCAGCGATATTCTTCTCCAGATCATCGATCCGAGTGCTCATATCGTCAAGTAATTATAGTTAAGGAGCAAAACTCGGGTACCAAACAACAAATAATGAATATATATATATATATATATATATATAAATAAATAAAATCTGTACCTTTAGCACTTTTATTGCTCATCTTGTAGAAATGGTTCGAGGAATGGTCTGCCATATTTTACAATATTCTAATGTATTTCAGAGGTACGGCTGATTTCTAGACGCAAGAGCCTGACATCTATCATAAAGGGGGGATCCAGCCATCATATGTATTTTAATATCACCCATAAATTAACTTTGCTTCTATTAGAATCTA